>NC_052121.1:7351956-7384459 GCF_012273895.1 Zerene cesonia | reverse complement strand
ATATATAGGTTAGGAGGAGTTAGGTTATTGTGCG
Source organism: Zerene cesonia (assembly GCF_012273895.1). Taxonomy (NCBI): domain Eukaryota; kingdom Metazoa; phylum Arthropoda; class Insecta; order Lepidoptera; family Pieridae; genus Zerene; species Zerene cesonia. Next base: position 7,384,425 of record NC_052121.1, on the reverse strand, counting down.
CGCTAATCTCTGGAACTACTTCTATTGATAAATAGCTAAATTTGTTGATTACGTAATTTACTGTCGTGGTATTAAATATATGTACTTTCTTGGACTTGTCATTCGCGTTAATAGTGCTACAAGGATCTTTTTTATACTTGTATGTAAACAGAAAGGCGTGGGTGTGAAATAAGGTTTGCCTATGCAAAAAACCTCCTTTGTTTCCAGGGAATTAGGAGCAAAGTCATTAACCTAATTTTAAAGTTTTTTTGGAGTATTTATCTAATTTTCTTCAGATATTAGTCTTAGTGTTTGATAAATTAGTTAGTAAGGTAGATATGTATCAGATAGTACAGGTATTTTTCATAGGAGTTTGATTTATTGGAATGAGAAAAGTAGAATTATTGTAAATAGGGAAACATCACAACAAATAACGCTTTGTAAAATGACGGCATTAGTTGAGAATTTATTACCACGCGCCATAAAATCCTTGTAGTACTATAATCGACATTCCACATGAACAAAATGCCTAACAATACAAATAGAAAATAGCTTTACGAATAGACGTATCAAATGGAATTAAAAGGCAAATTTATAGCGACCTTCACAGTTTCATTCAAAGCCTATACTTTGAACAAGTGAATCGCGTTTCGACATATCAAATTACCGTTCTAACGTAAATTATGGCCTCCAACTTATTTCCGTAATACTTCGTAAACATTTCTCCTAAAACATTCGTATTTCTCAAGGAGGAATAAATTTAAGAAATTCTCCTCTAATTTCAACGATTAATCTTCAGAACGGGCTGTTTGTTCAAAGATGTTTTATGTAATGATATTAAAAATTAAATAAATTTTTGCACCGCCTCTAGATACGACTTTTTAATTACCCGGGTCATGTTAATTGTTTTGTTGTTTTAGGTTATTTTCTGTGCGTTTATGAATATTAAAAATGGAATGGCGAAACATTTTTGATTTTCAAAAGCACCACCATTACGTGAGTAATAAATAAAAATATATTCGAGATGCCATATCATGTGTAACTCATGTTCATCACGTTGGTAAAGCACTGTTTCAGTCACGTAAATTATTGATTAATTGATAAATATATTTCCATCTATTCAATAAGGGGAACGGTTTCATTAGTGAGACAAATAGTTTTAATAGAATATTACCTTTAAGTTTCTATAAAAGTTTTTTATAATATTTGTTTCCCTCTAATACTTTTATTATATCACTAGCTTTTCGCCCGCGGCTTCGCCCGCTCAGAAATCGCTTATATCGCGCGACATGGTAAGGGGTATTTTCTTCGCATTCAAAAATTATGTTTTGTACTTTCCCACGTTTCGCTCCATCATCATACCAAGTTTCATCGAAATTGTTTTGACAATAGCGAACTTTCATACAAACTTTCATCCCTCTTTCAACCCTTTCTACCCTTTTTTCGCAATAAAAACTTACCTATGTCCTTTCCCAAGTTCAGTTCTATCTTCATACCAAATTTTATCAAAATCGGTTCAGTGGTTTAGGCGTGAAAGCGTCACAGACAGACAGACAGACAGAGTTACTTTCGCATTTATAATATTAATATAGTAGTTAGTGAGACAAATAGTTTTAATAGAATATTACCTTTAAGTTTCTATAAAAGTTTTTTATAATATTTGTTTACCTCTAATACTTTTATTATATCACTAGCTTTTCGCCCGCGGCTTCGCCCGCTCAGAAATCGCTTATATCGCGCGACATGGTAAGGGGTATTTTCTTCGCATTCAAAAATTATGTTTTGTACTTTCCCACGTTTCGCTCCATCATCATACCAAGTTTCATCAAAATTGTTTTGACAATAGCGAACTTTCATACAAACTTTCATCCCTCTTTCAACCCTTTCTACCCTTTTTCCGCGATTAAAAAGAAGCCTATGTCCTTTCCCAAGTTCAGTTCTATCTTCATACCAAATTTTATCAAAATCGGTTGAGTGGTTTAGGCGTGAAAGCGTCACAGACAGACAGACAGACAGAGTTACTTTCGCATTTATAATATTAGTAGAGACAACATATTTGTACAATACATTCTAAATGCTATAGATGAGCGTGGCCAGTATAAATCACGGTAATTAGTTGAAGATTTTCTCATGTAATAACGGACAAACTGGGTTTGATATTTTACTAAAATGACACACTATTATAATTTGACTGACACTCCATTAGATTGTAATTATATAATTGTAACATTAAATTGTTATTCTGCAAAAACTAAATTGTATTCATTTAATTAGCAAAAATACTATGAGGTAGGATTATGTATATTATGTTTTACTGAAGATTAGTATAGAGATGGTATTTACCATTTTGCTTAAATTTGTTTTCATCCTTGTTTGGTAATAGTATAAATACAACAATCTGTTCTTAGTTTGTATGTCTTTCTTTCACTTCGCAACATAGCGATTTGGCAATAAGATTTACTATCCGGAGTTAGTAGGCTAGTGAGCGATTTAGGTTATTTTTTTAAAACATGCAAGGGGAACCCGGGAACGCTAAAGCTATTCATAAACAAAACAAAATCACAACAGAACAGAGGAATAAGAATAACAGGTAAAGAACGTTAAAAAAAAGGCATAGTACAATATAAGTACTACGTCAGAGGTGACGTAAAACGGATGTGTAGTATGACAGTTTGAATCGCTATATCTCAGAAACGGTGGGTGGTTCTTACGGAAAGTTGACGTATTTTTATAAATAATTCGCAATATATGACCTGACCTTGAGTAAATCAATTTCTAAGTATCGAAATTATTGGGAGTTCTGATATTTAATTTTTAATCATGTTGTGTACAATTTTGGCAATTTTGAACTAGATTGGAATTTCTAGAAATGTTTAGATTGATCAGATTATTTATAGACATTTTATAAAATGACCAAGCCAAACTTCTAATATGTAACAACGTATACCCGCTTCCAATTACAACAAATAAAAAGCTAAAAGGCCACCATTTGAAAAACTAACGAACATGCCTTTTACACGTCGAAAGCGTTCTCCGCGAAAATACTATTTCGGCCATGTTCATTAGCAACCTTAACAAAAAGTCTCTTAAAACCAATACACTCTTTTTGGTCCGAACATTTTTTTCGGGAGAATTTCGTATTGTTCCCATTTTCCAATAAAAGGTGGGATTGATAAATTCAGGAATATAATGAAATGTATTCCCCCGCGGTCGTCCTTTCAGTTTACGTTATTTACATTTATATGAAATATAAACGGCTCTGTCAATATTAATCTGGGCACAAAGAGAAAGGTAAAGTTTGTATGAAAGTAGATAAGCATCATCAGGCTTTGTTTTATGTGTTAGGTATAAAGTTGTTAATTGCGGAATAAATTGAATGTTAAAGTGCAAAATTTAATATATCGCTGGTTGAGTACAGTAGTTCAACCATTAACTTTATCGGACTGGGTTTGATCTGGGTAGACATGTACATTGCACAGTTATAGTGCTTAAAAGCATATAACATGTGCGTATATATTGGGACTATTGAACAGTGTTCAAATGAAACATGATTAACGTAAAAGACATGAAACACAGACCGACTTTTCAATTTCTTATAAAACTGCACTCCGAAAGAAACATAATTATTTTGAATACGAAACTTAATCGCCTTCAAATTACCAGAACTACATTAAATTTAAATAAAACCACACGGCAGGCACCAAGTCAACAGAAACATCGGTTCACCCAGCAATAAATAATGAAGTAAACAAAATCGATTGAAATAAATATACAGTCGATTTTATAATCTTATAAAGCTTAAAAGCTTTCTTGAATTCGATTGAAAAGGAAGATTTGAGAAAAAGATCAAAAGTATATAAATTCTTGCAGCATATTGATAATTCAACGTAAATGAGAGTTTTCCAAAAGAGGTTAAAACCATTATACAATAATGAGCTATAACTGCGATCATGGCACACACAAAACACAGGGTCGATAACAAAGGTTACATAATAACAAGCCAAAACATTCCGCCCGTCGCTTCGTTAGCAAGGCCGTCATGTGCAATAAAGGGCAGTATTTTATAACTTTGGTTGACTATACGCACAATAAATTGGCTTTACTACCAATCCGATGCTATAGAGAAACCTAACAACACTTACACCTTCCGACGCCTTTCAACCAGAGTGGTTTACATAAATTGTGATTGAATATACCATGAATATAAATAAGGTATTTTATTGAGCATTCAATAATTTTGGGTCATCAGAATTTTAATGCATGGCTGTAAAAAGTATTTGTATGTCTTTTTTTATATGATCTAGACTCAAGAGAACACCACAAACTGAATCTAGGAACGCTAAAATATTTATTACTTATATTATTTTACTAGCCGCTCGTAGCCGCTCCACCCGGTTAACCCTGGGTAAAAAGGAAACAAAATATAGACTATAAAACTCACAGATACCGTTGCTCTCTATAGGTAAAAGAATGTTTAAAATCGGTTCAATAGATCCAGAAATTACTCCCCTTTTCTAGTGAGGAAATATTACTTAGACATACACGGCCTTTGGGGAAAAGGGCCGTGGGTTATATCGGATTCCTACCGACTAATCCCCACTGTGTTTCGTGGAGCCGCTTTAGTGAGAGATCACGGGAGCTGCGTAGTATACTTCCGCAACTCTTATTCGTATATTATCACACTTTGCCTTTTTATAATATTAGTATAAATTATTTTTATTCGCATTGGTAACAATAGTAACAGAGTAATATGTTATTACGTAACGTATTTTTATACCGAAAATACCTCTTTTGCAAATAATACATCATTACAATTTAAACACATTACTCTTATAGATCCGTATATTTCGACCTTCATTACGCGTTTTGCTTTATATAAAAAGTAATGCCACGAATGAAACTTACAATGTATAACGTATATTCTTATTATATGCATGTCAGCTAAATGAGAGAGCAAACAATGGATCAGCTTTTCAGTATTTCGCGTTTCGCAGTCAAGGACAGTAGCTCGAGGCAATTTTATTGCAATGGAGACCAATTTTCAACGCTCCATATATGTAAAACAATGGTCACGAAGCATTTGTTAAATTACGTTTATGTGATATGATTTCTTTAATGCCTTGAAATTGGTATCAGCGCGCTTTGGAAAGCAGATCTCTCATAGGCGGCGCTCTTAAGAAAGTTGTTGTTTGTTTGTTCTGAAAGGGGATAAGTAAATAGCTGAGTATTAAATATTTGTAAACCTAACCAAGAATATGATTATGAAATAAAATAGAATGCATCGTTTTATTTGTAACTATTTTTTTTACGTCATCGTCGATAATGAAGCCTGGGTCGCCTGATAGTAAGCGTTTCCACCGCCCAGGAACATTTACAGAGGAGGAAGGCCTGCTCCTCTACAAATGGATTGCCCACTGTAAATGGAAGGGGTTAAAGAACGGATTGACGAAGGGACTAGGAATGACATGAAAAAGGATACGACCTCCGTATCCTTTAGCCTATAGCTATTGGTTTCTAATGAAGATTAATTATTAATACAGTTATTTAATTGGTTACCTACTCTGATTATAATTTATTTTAACATTCAAAATGTTTGGTTGAAAAATTATATATAAATACGTAAATATACAGTTACAAAACATTGATACAATTGTTTTATTCCCATAACATTGTTTATTTTTTTCTAAATACTATAGAATGGAATATATAGTGCCTTGAAATGAAATCCATCATAGAACAATTTAAATTTGTAACTCAATACGAATCTCTATGAAAGCCTCTATCTATTGATGACAATATGTTTTCAAATTTTTAGAATACAAAAGTATTTACGTTTTTAAATAATGACTAAATTATACGAAATAAACTAAATGATACACAAAATAAAATTATGTAAGATTTCTACATACTTCTTTAACCGACATCAAAACTCATAACTGTTTACTCGGTGTACCGATTTTGATAATTATTTTTATTTGAAAGCTGATGCCCCCCGTGTGGTCCCATTTATATTTAGTTTAGTATTGACAATTTGAAGACAGTTTAGTTTTTTGTTATAGATAAATATATCACTATCTCTGTAAAAAGCATTGGATAAGGACAGATCGCGTAATATACGGGAGCGCTTTTTTAAATATCATCATCATCAGTACATAATGCTCCCACTTCTGGTCTACTATAAGGGCTCAGACTTCAATCCTCCACACTGGCCAATTACGAGCTGGCAGATATCACATGTCGCCGAACTTTTAATTAATCGACACGCCAGCTTCCTCACAATGTTTTCCTTCACCGTTCTGAGCCATGGTGAGTAATGTGCAGATAAATAGAAAAATCGATTGTATTTCTTGCACGCTCATCCGGTACGAACCGACTTTTTACTTCTAATAACAAAATTAAAAAGACATAAATAGTTTCTTAAATGACTTACACTCATGTATTAAACATACCCAGTATGCTGGCATTAATGGCTTACGGAAAACCTTTAATCGCAATCATTATGTATCAAAGCATTTATTAGGAATACATGAGCGGACACCAATGCTACGTCCAGGCGCTACGAGACCGTATGCAAAATTATAGAGCGCATCTAATCTTGCCGTTACGTCCTTAAACTTGTCAAGTGTATCAGCGAACACGCTAGAGTGGACAAGTGCAGCCCAGTCCCCGTGACCTACATCCAACGACCCTCGTTCGGGAAGCTGCTAATTTCCACCATCGACGTCACTGAGGGGGGCGCCTCTACGGCTAGAGAGCTGCCTCGCTCAGTCTACAGGCCCACACCGAGCCGAGCACACGTCATCTTAAACGCCGCGCACTCGCGATCCACGCTGAACTAAACCACGGAGCCGCCTGAATTTTTTTTCCAAGTGTCATAGTTTTCTAAGTGAGACACTAGTGATTTATTTTTTTAATTCTGAACTGTGATAAGTCAGGCGAGCTGCGCGGGAGGGGCGCGTTCTGCTGACACACTGCCTCAGTCAGCCGACGGACGCCGAGTGGCACACACCATCGATTTTCTCCATACAACTGTGCGAGGTACGTAATCACGTGGTCGTATTTTCATCGCGGCTATTTCCACGCGGCGCTTATTTTCGAACGATCTGCTTAGCGTTCAAGGCCGCAGCTGTTTGCTTTAACATTTACGTTAATGTTTTGGTCTTGCATCTGAAACAGCTTGTCTGTCGTGTTGATTGGCGACAGGTGAAACGAATCGTTTTCATGGTTTCGTGATCTTTACGTGCCTTCAGAATAGGTGAAGCGATAACGACTTGTTCAAGGTTAGATTTATATCGACACTCAATGTTAGTCTCGTATGTTTTGATTTCTTATAATCACGTATATATGTACAATTAGCATATGCATTACAATAGTATAATAGTGCACACATAGTCTAATATCTTAAAACATTACAAAACTGCAATATTTCAGCATAGTGGATTAGTATAACTAAAAAATAGTTTCAACCATTAAATTATCTAGATAATAATGGTTACTAACTGAAACAGCTTTTATATTCTGTCCGCAAAATATTGATTCTTAGATTGTGACGTAGAGATAGGGTTATAAATATTACGTTTGCGATACGCACCTGGCATCTCTTCAGATGAAATTCATTGAGAATCTTATATAATTAATTTATATTTACAAACACAAATGTATTTCCTTCAACCATTACGAACAAATATTTACAATTTTTATAGGTGATAAAGAAATATATAAACTTATATTATGAAGATACACTTATGATTGTGAATACTACAAAAATTATAGGCACGTAGAGCTGCACTTACTCCATTCTTCTTTGTATAAATATAAAATTATATTCTGTTACAGTTTGACTATATAAAATATATGTAATGTAATATATCTTTTATATCCTCATATATATTTCAAAAGCACTGTTTTACTCCGTTAAAATGTTATGTTTCTTAAACATTAACATTAATATTTCTATATATATTTTAAAAAGTAGAATATTTATGTATGTGTATGCTGTTTAATTTAACAGTATTTAAGTTATTTGAATTATTATAATTTTAACTTGGCGATGATCAGTGTGCACTTAAACTAACTTAGCACTTGTAAGGCTTTCCTCATCAAGATCTAGCAAGTGGTTGATTTTTTCCATAGTTCTGATATTATCTGAATACAAGGAATTTTAAAAGCTGTGACCAATGTATTGAATTCTGTAATCTATAGAGGCAGTAGTTAACTAACGGTAGTAAATTCAACGTATTTTATATACTCCTTTTTAGTAGTAAGCGTTAGATACTAGGGCGTAGAAGTTTATTTCTAGATTTTTTTAAGAATCAATACTAAATAATAAAAATTATTAAAAAATTACCTTGTTATCTATCTATTCATTTACGTGATCTTAACTTACTAAGTGAAAAAAGTTTAAATATTAATTTTTTCCATTTTAAAATTCGGTGAGGTTAAAATTGATCTAAATGTTAACCACTGCAAAGTCTTAATCGCAACCATTGCCATATTTATAAAATAATTTTAAATTATAAAATAATGTATAAAACGCTAATAGTCCAGATTTCCTAGTAGGATCTTATTCAATACAAAATTCTCAATCGAAAAATAATAAACATTATTTTGTGTTCAGATATACATGAGCATAGTTAAAAAATACAAAACCTTTTTAATATTCTTAATCTGTCAGCTGATTAATCTCGCATTGTTCGGAAGTTTTATAATACCTATATTTCATAAATCGCGTTTTAAAGTCCGTTAAAACTTTATCTGAATCATTAATTAACAATCACAAACACATAATTTAATTCCAAAATAATCCTACAGTTTACGTTGGTTAGTGATATTAATTCCAAATCAGATCATTGATTCGTTAAGTGACAATCGAACTAAAATCAATGAGCGCGACTCACAAGGTGTCAGTATAACACGTATTAATGTCAAGGCATAACCTATGTACCGTTCAATCTATTGTCCGATTAGTGGAACAGACTATAAATTAATTTTTCTTGCACTGGCTGTGTATAGAAAACCGTAATATTTGCCTATTATTGTCATTGTCAAAGTTTTAGAAAGTTATGGTGTATATTCATTATTATAGTCTATTTTTTTTTTTAAGTTGCTATAATAATTCGTTTTCAATTAAACCCGTATGAGGTGATTATTATAAAACAATATTATATAAGCTTCATTATATAAGTAGAAACTACGAGCTAAACTTTACCAAATAGATGGTAAGTATACCATCTATGTGTCTATAAATGGTGCTATGTATTTACATTCATGTGATAGAACGGGCTAAATAGAAGTCAATATAAACCCGAATTCCTTTACCTACCTGAAATAGCTTTAATCCCTTTTGACTCCTTCAGTCCTTTCATATTCTAAAAGGGTAAAAAACTATCCCCATTATCAATGGTAGTAGTTTAACGCTACCCATCAGATCGTAAACCTACTCATTAAACAATCAAATATAATATGACTTACCTAATTATCACGCTCACTAATGATAATGAAATTAGTGCCTAGTTAGCTGTATACATTTATAGTCATAGTCTGTATACTCGTAGACCATCTAAACAAAACACTATCATTTATTTCCCCTTCATTAAAACAGCCGGTTTTCTCTATCACGATAGCTTGATCAATACATTTGTAAACCGTTAGGAACATTTTGAGAACAAGAACGTTATTTATAATGTTAACCAGTAACATATTTGGTGTAACCCAATTTATTAAGCGGCACGCAACGGTTCGTACAAGCCGAGGACTTTTCCTTTTTCATATACTTATTTATAGTTTTCCTTTTGTACGAGGTGATTGTCAACTGTCGCTTGTGTTTTAACATAAAGAATTTCTTTAATTCTGTTTAAAATTTTGCTATTTCTTTCTCTAATGGTTGACAAAACAAGGCTTAAATATGATATCCTTAAATGTTTTAGTTATGTCTTAATTAAATATACCTAATTATATACTTACAATTAATGGTATAGGTATTTTTGAATGAATAAATTGAGAACAAAAAATACGAAATGAAAATAGGAGCTAATTAAGGCTTAGCGTAAACAAATTTTAATCACACTAGTAACCAAAAATCGACATAATATGAGGAGTAAGATCGACGATACGACGATAAGCACGCGATATGAGAATTTACTGAATGAAATTACATTAGCACAGGTATTTATTAAAATCTAATAATTTTAGGCCAAATGTAGGTATCGTACACTAGGCAGGGCTTAGTATTTCAGGTTAATGATCTTTAAAATACTTGTGAATTTGTATCGATTTCATAATTCATTTTCATACAGCTAATTTTTATGCTTTATTTATCAAACAATAAAAATCTTACTGATTGCGGAATTAGTTACATAATATTCCTCTTCATATGTTTATTTATTTATTTAACCTCTATAATATAATGTATTTTGTATTTAATAAATCGTGTATTTTTATTCCAAACTAATTTCGATCAAAAACAAATCACCAGTCCACATAAAAACCGTAATAAACAATAAGCTCCATAAAAAAATATTTATTACGTTTACGATTCACAAGGCCGAGTTTTCTTTCATGTGTGGTTTTTGGCATAGATTTTACAGAATATCGGTAAAGTTACCAAGGTCGATATACTTTGCCAAGCCGCGAATCAATGGCTGCACGGTATAGCCACAGATTATATAGTTTTATGTAGTTTTGAAACGCGTTAAATGGCACAGGTTACATTTGACTTGTATTGGACTTTTTAACTATTTGATATTGTATTCAATTGAACTTAATGCTGAGAAGTCTACTGTAATAGTTTTTATATGTATGTTGAAATCTTAATTCAAACAAATTCCAAATATACACGGATAAATGACTTAACCAACTAACATGGATTCTACCACAAATTCTACCGACGCATAACAAAAATTCATCTCATATTTCACTCACATTAAATAGCAAAAGTAGTAGCTAAATACGTTTTTAATTACACTTCGAGCATTTCAGCCTTAAATCTTAACAAACATTTGACTGCCCTACTAGCCCATTTATTGCGTCTCGTTAGAAAAGTTATTATTAGACGAAGGCTCGCTTTCAATGTACTCGTGTAAAATGCATAATTTATTATTTTCACGATAACTCGAGCAAATGTTGTTTTTGTTAAGATTTTCCTTAACACAACTCAATTGTGGGATCGTGCGGTGCTCATTTTATTTTCTATCTGAATTATTTAAACGTTATTGTATCTGTTAACATAAAAATAAATTACGACACGTGTTTTCTATTACGTATGCCCTTCGTGTGGTTTATTTATAGTATAATCGCGAAGTGCAAATCGCAAAAGAGTTAAATGTGCCAATTATTAACATCATCTGTGTAATTAAACTATTGCATTGCTTCAAACCGATATATGTTTATTTATGAAAAGATTTAAACACACTGTTATAAGCAATAAAGCAAGAGCGATAAAAATATGTCTACAAAATGTTATATAAAAATGTTGCTTTATATAATAGCTAAACACAACTACTCTACAGTTTCTGTTGAATGAAGATTTAATAAAGTTATCGTATATTTACTACCACTTTACCACCACTATTGATATGTACCACCATTCTTGTGCGTTTCGAATCTAAAACGATATAATTTAAATGATCCTATTTATTTGCATTTCCATATCTCATTAATAACTGCGATAACCGTCACATATTCAGAACGTCCGTCGAATGCCAAAAACGTCCGATCCTATCCGAATACAACTGGCATCACTTCAAAATACCAAAAAATATGTGTACCTACAGTGAACATTAAGCTTGCAGTAAAATGTTTTTGGGTATAGATATATATTGTATACATCATCTATTATTGAAAAATAACATATAAAATATCGCTTTAAATTAGTACGTGATGATTTTTAGTCGGGATAGTAGCGACGCTCAAAAATGACATACGCTTCTTTTTAACACTTTTTCTTTAAAATCTGATTCCCAAGGAAATGCAGGCGAAGCCGTAGGCGAAAAGCTTCTCAAATATAATGAATGAGGTATATCATATATAACATTCTCAATATAAGATTGAATTTGTCATCTTGTACAAAAACCACGTTACAAATCATTACTTCTTTACCTACTTTTACAATAAAACTAATAACCTCTTACCTCAGTTCTTAGAAAATTGTTCGTAGGGTATAATAAGAATCCAACAACCGACTTGGGGAAGCACAATGTAGATGCAATTCGAGTCAGCCGATCGTTTCCCTCAGGATATGATGGATTTACTAGCTCTGTTTGACTTTTTACGGAGATTCAATTGTTACCGCATTATAGAATTTATTCTTACATAACAAGAAGAGCACTCCTAGTCAACTTATACAGTTGTTATTCCCATTCGATTACTGCAAACCTGGTACTCTGATATTTTATTAATTGGTTTCCTAACTTATTTCTATCACAAATTTATTCAAAACGAAACTCTCATACATCGTTATTACCTTTGCCCTAAATTTGTTAATACATCTTGTTTTTACAATAACCTCATAAACTCTGAATATAACCTGCACAACGCGGTTAACTTATAATAAAACCTCGATAAACTGTAATTAAAACCCCTGACTTGTAAGCGGTGGTACGAATTTTTTTTACTTGTACATTTTTAAAGTGTTTTATTTTAGAAGTAAAATCTAAGTATGCTATAGTACTCTGAGTGCCTACTGACGTTTTATTTAAATACTATAACCAACTAAAATTGTAACACTTATAGGTCCCAGCTAGCAAATATCCACGCTTTTCTTATACGTGCTAGGATAATATACATCCAATACAATAAATATATAAGCTTTACATAAACATTACACAGATATTTTTAGTTACACAGTGACGTCAAGATGGCCGTATCATATGACAGGTGTGATGAATTGTATTCAGATAAACGCAAAAACCGTTTCATCGCTTTAAGAAATCAATACTTCAGTAATGGAAATCAGTTTATAGTAAGAAAATAAAATCAATAGACTCCGACTCTAGGTTTAATGTACCAATAAGTAAAAATTGACGAATTGTCTAATCGAATTGTATAATTCTCGTACTTTAAAACAATTTTATAACAATCATAATAAATAAATATGTTGTTCGTAGCGCTTAAATATCACATGACTCTTTAAACTCATACGTTTGCGTTTCTTTCTAATTTTCTCAACCATGGCTGGATATTTGGTTAGATATTTATGAATTATGATTTCAGAGTCCACATGCTATTATATAATATGAAAAATATGAAAGTTAAATGTTTTTGTTTAGTAACGTTAATGTAAGATATGAATAATGAGTGTAGAATACCTGTAAATGTATATTTCTTATCATTTCTCTGACTTTCCTATGCTATTTTTCAGATAAAGTTATGCATTATGCAAATATTCTCATATCTATTTATTACGTTAATGTTCGAGATACCGTCCGCCCTTGTTCCATATTAATTATTGCAGGTGTTCCTTCATTGTTGTTAATAAGCATCGCAATATGTTCTGCCAATTTTACGAAATAAAACAAACGAAACTCATGAAAATGAGTGTCATTTTTAAATAAAAATTATCTGTCCGCCGTGGCTTCACCCGTGGTGCATTCTTTCTTTACATAAGAAACATCCTTGTAACAAATACAACAAAAAAAATAAATTGGCCAAATTGGTCGAGCCGTTCTCGAGCAACACTTTGGCGACTCATTTTTATTGAAGTATAGAGATAAACGTTCATACACATATCATTAGTATTGTTAAAAACAATTAGTATGAATATATCTGTTATAAAATTAGATTATCTGTATAACTACACGACAAGTTTGGGTCGGTCCTTAGAATTTATAAATCAAACTAGTTTTTTATCCGCATCTCTTCGCATGCATTTTAGTTTACGAGTTCGAAACACCTTTTGAATTTTAATGCTATACTGTCGATTGTCGATGTCGATTGTCGATGTCGATTGAAATAAATTACTCCTTTGATTATCGAGGGTTTTTTGACTATTTTCATATAAAATTTAAGCAAAATCAACATGAAAACGTTGAAGATACATTCAATTTTAAATAAATCACAAGAAACAGTAGCACGCCGACAATGACTAGCTTAAAGAACGGACATTGTGCACATAAAGTAAATTATACGTACTTTATATAAGAAATCTTGAAGCCATATCAATATAGAACATTCATGCATGAAAACATTTACACGTGGCGGGATAATAAGTTTTAAATCTTTGAATTCGCTTTTTTTTTCATGCCATAAAATATAAAATTCAGCCAGTACGATTACAATGAAGCCTTTTTCACGATAAAAAGTAATAATGCTGAGTAAGATTATTTGAATTTAGTGTGCCAGTTATAGATTATCGTTTCTTTAATCTTATACACCTATTGAACTAGCTAGAATGTGACCCTTATAAAATAAAATATAATAGTTTAAAAAAACTAAAAAACACGCTTTAACAAAAATCATATTTTGCAAATTGAAAACTGGAATAATTTTATCAAATTAGTGTATTGTCATCGGTCCTCAATAAATCTACAAAGTTTGAACGAAATCTGGCCGTTTAAAGTGGGTCAAAATCGCGCCCAAAGAAGTCAGTTACAAACAAACATACAGGTGAAGCTAATAAAAAGCGTGTAATTACGTTCCAACCAGGATTTTTCGTAAAAAATGTAACCTATTTACGGCTGATTTCAATCGTAAAGGACACTATTTAAATGTAACAAAACAATATTTTCGAGTCTATGTCCCCCTAGTTTCTATGCTGGAAATGTATCTACACCTACAATGTTTAATAGAACATTCCACATGATTATGACAGCACTGATCATTCAGCAACCAGATGCAGTTAGTTGTATCTAGTTGTTATAAGGATATTGAATGATGAGGTCAAAACTCGGCCTCGGAGCATCCGTCATAACTTATATTCAATCATACAAGTCACTACTGAATTACATTAAACAATGAGATTTATAACCATGTTGAATGCAACTGAATAAAAAATATTAGTGTGTGTATTGTGTTGTAGCAGAATCATCATTTACCTACTTGTTCAAATGATATTAAGAATAAAGATAGAAATATTAGATTCTATTTTTATATTTTACATTAAATGGACTTGTTTCAAATTTAATATTAAAGAATCCAAATAGTCAATAAAATCCTCTGAGAATAGTTATATGACTATTTGAAATTTCGCCGAAAGCACGACGATAAATCAAAATCGAGTTTCAGAGTTCATGCATTTATACATCACGTTACTTCAAACGAAATACCTCACACATAGACGTTCTGGAATGTTCCATATGTAAACTATAATCGAGATGAATAGATGATCATTTTAGTTAATGAGTCTCACCTTTGTAAATTAACCAACGCCTAAGGACAGCTTTGCTATATTTTCATAAACGTGCCTGTAGCCGAGTTGAGCGTGAATCTAATATTTATATAACCTATAAATTATTCTAGAATGTATATAGCCTGTTCAAACATTTTCTGCAGCAATATTTATGTTTTATAAATAAAATCAATCTGTGTAGAAATAACAATTAAATTTTATTAGCTATCGCTTTTTTGTGTACCATGTAGTATACACCTACTATTTAATGTATAAAAACAGCATGTACAATATTTTTTTCTACTAATGAACCTTCTTAAATTTGACCTTGACAGTTTTTTATTTAGTGTTTCCAACTAACCAGCGAGCTGATGTGAGTTCGATTTTACTTATCTCAAAGCATTCCGTTAAAATTGCATATTTTCTCATAGATCTTGTCTTATATAATGTTTTAACTTAGTACTATATTTTCTTAACGGGGAATTCAACAATAAATTTTTTATTTAATTACAATTTACAATAATTATGTAAGTATTAGCACTGGTAATCATGATACGCCAGCTTGTCTGTATTGTCCTTAATGATGTTGACAAGTAATTTTGAAAATATACTATTTAAATGTTAATAAAATGCACTTAACCTTATTTCCATTCCACACGCGACACGGTTTATGCAGTGACGTACAAACTGTGTACAAATAATCGTTTACGCAATGCCATATGGATTAGCGTTTATAAATACAGACTCATCATTGTTTTATAGCATCTGTGATGCAAATAACGCTTCAAATGACTATAATGTGTAGCAGAAAAGAAAACTAATCGTATGAATACGCCAGGTGGTTTTTTTTTTCATATATATATATATATATATATATATATATATATATATATATATATATATATATATATATATATATATATATATATATATATATATATATATATATATATATATATATATATATACGCGTCACATATGCACACATTGCACAATAGACTGCCTTAAATAATTAAAGAAATTGCTTGATCGAGTGCTGAACTGTATTTAAGCTAGTTAGCTTAAATACAGTAGAAATAGTTATTTCTCATATTCGTATAAATCATGTATTTACATGTTCTTATTTATAAGATAAATAATAATCTTTACCGATCTAACAGTTTACTATTACCAGAATTCCGTTTCAATCCATTGACATTACAGACAATTTATGCGATTTTCAATTATAACGCTCTTCATAATTTAGATTTAAATTTTATGTAGCTACAAATGAAATGTTTCATGTTTGTTATTTAAACACGCAGCGCAAACAAACCGTGTCACGCATCACGCGCCTCAACGCCCAAATAGATACGATATTTCGTGATAGGATTTATTTGAAAGCTTTAATAGAACTAACTTTTTTAGCGAAATCAAAACTGTTCTAGTAAGAGTCCGTGGCTTGAGTAGCGTGGTACTCATGCAATAATAGCCTCTTTACAGGAAAGCAGTTTCTACAGATAAAAGTCGGCAAGAAACTCCGTAGAACTTTTTAAATCATGTCAATTATTGTATGACTTTTAATATATTAGACGGATTAACTTCAAATTGCTATATGTATATAACTTATAAAACATTTCTATTTATATTTAAGAGAACTAAAAGATAGTCGCAACACCACAGAAAAATACTTCCCATGCACGAACTCATAACAGCTCGTATTGTTATATTTCAAACAATAGAAACATAAAACGTGTATCCAATCTTGTCCCACTGCCAGCGCCGATGAAGCGGCCGTGACATTGGCGGGCATCACGCAATGCTAGCGCCAACCTCGCCTTGTGAATTGTGACCACGCATTTTTCAGACGAAACTTCAATGACCATCCATTTAACTGATTAGCATCATTCGCACAAGTTACGTGAGTGTGTGTAACATTTCATAATGATACAACCCCAGAACGCTCTAATGATAACCGACCTCACGGTGACCTCTTGAAGAGGTCATATGTTGCACACTGATTCGATAGGATTTAAGCTATATGATAGCATCACCCGCATTTGCATTAGCGTTATAACCTTGTGATGTCACAGTCCCGCAATCGACGTCGCGTGACATCATTGTCGTGTGCCATTCATTTGGAACCATCAAACGATTTTTTAACATTTTTGCGTTACATCGCCGGCCGACCTCGTGAATGTCACGGACGTTGCGTTGGTAAACGCGAAACGTTTTTTAATTATCTCATTTACACGTCACGCGTTGCGAAATTGAGCTCACGAGGAATAAGTAATCTCATTGAGTTAGGAGGTTTATTTAGTTGTTGTAGTACGTGATACAAATATTCATTTATTATTTGAAATATTCATATCTGAATACTATTATTTATGCCTGACAAGAGAGGAATAAGAGATTCTATAAATAGCATAACATTTTATAAAAAAATATGATTTCGGTCATATATTTTTAGCTTTGTTGTTATATTACCCAAATACTCAATGAACCGTATATTCCCAAATAACATTTTAAGAAATAATACGTATAGTAACAATGTAGCTATTCTTTATTCGAATGATGGACTTCTATTTATCATTTTGTTATACAGAAATAGAAGTATTTCATAAACTAAAATATCTGAAATTATATAACATTTATAGTATATTGTACACACATACATTTATTATACTTAAACCAAATTAGTCACACTCCTAAATAAAGCGTAGCCTAACGTACTATGACAATAAACTCAACAGGTAAAAATAAATAATTCAAATGACACTTTCAAGGACTGTACTCCAAACGATAATTATATAATGAATGCATGTCATTGATTGATACTTACTTTACTGGCCTTGTCGCTAATCGTAGCGATGGACGATTCTTTGTCGAAACCAAAACTGACGTGACTTGTTGTTCATTTGTTTTGCCTACGCATTTATATTGTGACAATAATATTATGTTCTCACGAACGTTGTATTTGAAATAAGGAAGTATATAAAGTGGCGGATTGTCTATTTTTATAAGTAAAATGTATTCTTCTTTGAGAATCGTCGGTATGATTTAGTTATGGAAACCAATAGGTTTCTAGAAACAACCGCAAAACTGTCTATATCAGCGATAAATATAACGAACCAAACGCAAAGTAATTTGGCGATAAAATAACGCCTATACGTGCTGGTTATTCAATACCGATAAATTATTATACGACATGAATGCTGAAGAAGAAACATCTATACATTATATGCGAATACGATTCGACGGTAAGAAGTTTCTAATAAAATTATCTACATTTCTTATTACTCTCGTGTACGAATCGGGGATGTTTCTAGAGTTTCGCTTGATTAAGTAATCTTTTGATCGTATGTCATGTGACAAGCCCATTCGCGTTCATGATTTTAATTATGTATTAGCTTTTACAAATAAAGTTTTTTCAGGAATAGCTATATATCTCTATATAAAAAGTTCGAATATTTTACAATTTAATACCATACTCCCTTCAAAAAAGTATTTATTACGAATAATATTCGAATACATTACAAGTCTCATTTGTCCAAACAAACAAACATACAACAAAATCTCTGCAATATCTCGAAATCCCGTCCTCGTCATAACTTGATATTAATAATTATCTTTACCAGAACTTTAATCCATCACTGTCATAATCATTACAATACATGCGAGTTAACAATTCAATTAATACAGATATACGCAAATTAACACAAAAAAAAACGTTCACAAATAATTCACAAACATGGAAATATTCCATAACCTCATCCATCAAACACGTATAAAACAGAGAGGAAATGAGAGTAAATATAACGGACGTCCTCCGATCCCACATCAATCAAGTTTTTCTCGCGATTCTGGGGATCTATGCGATATAAATGGCTAACATTAATCATTATAGATGGACGTTGTTTGCCCCACTTTCTTTTGGGAACGTCGCTTTATCGTCCCATATCTCACTCGCTTTTCGTCAATTGAGCGCGGGAATTTTATACTCTGTGCTCCGGATGGAAAATACGGTTTCTTTTATCTATTCTTATTATAATAACATACATTTTTTTGTATAGCGTTTCGGGGTATGAAGTAATATAAATATGGCATTCGTAATTCATAATATTATCCGGTTCAAACTTCAAATGCTGTTAGGATACAACCGTTTGGAGGTATATTACGCTACCAAAGTTTTATTCATCGCTTGATGTCAATCGCTTTCCCGACGGCGTTGCAATTTGTATATATTCAAAAAAGTCGAATCATAACAGCATTGTGAACTAGTAATTTGATTAATTACCTTCCATTCTATTTATAGGTTAGCTTCTTAGCCTACAATTATTTCATATTTAACATTTTTTCTATCTATTACCTATATTATGTATATTTGTTTTTGAGTATTCAAATTAATATATATTTAAAAATAATTTGTTGTCTGTTATGGGTGGTCGAGAGGCTAGGCGTTGCTACGGTTTGGCAAAAAGACGCGCGTTCGAATGCCGCCTCGTAATCCTTTCTTTATATTCTTTCAAAATTTCTCTTAAAAATATTTCTCTTATAAAGCATTTTATTACTTATTAAAGAAGAACTTTATTTCATTTGTATGATATATTTTTATAAAACAAAAGTAAATACTTAACGTATACATAAGAGTCGATAATAAACTTATTCAATAATGTAAGCAATAAGCTTTTAAAGGAACTTCATTTTCGTAAGTTATTTACCAGGAAGGCTTTATTACCAAGTAATATACAATTAATGGATACGTCTACTCTAATTACTATTTAATTGAAACATTCAATTACGTATATATAATGAAGCCACACACA
Organism: Zerene cesonia; assembly: GCF_012273895.1. NCBI lineage: Eukaryota > Metazoa > Arthropoda > Insecta > Lepidoptera > Pieridae > Zerene > Zerene cesonia. The sequence goes on along the minus strand of NC_052121.1, from coordinate 7,364,319 downwards.
TTATTATTATGTATGTATGAATACGATACAATGTAGTCGATATGTATTATTATGAAAATTTGTTTTGAAAAGATTATTTACCGATTTAGAAGCAAAAACTAGATTTATCGGATTGAATACACATTTAACACAGTTTGTTATTTTTACCAATCGGGGCGGGGGACAATATCCAAAAAAACATTAATTTTCTCAGCTGTGAGTGCTGAAATTCAGATTGCTAGTGCATACTTTATGGAAGAAAGTTCTTAGTTATACTGAAATTCGTTAAAATTAATATTGAAATAATAGAAAAATGCATAAATACATATAAGAAATACAGTAAGCTAGAAATATGATTCATAGACCAAAATATTCACTTATCTTTATTACTCTACGCAATCTCGTTCCATTTACACAGCGCCAGACCAGCACACATACACTATATTGTGTAGTATTATTTATTCTCTAATATAGGTCAGGAAAATGTTTCAAAGTTACGCTATAACAATCAGAAACAATCATTCCTCACACATTCCGCTGCACTACTCGGGGTTAATTTACAGTAGCTTCGTTACGTCACATATAGAAAAATAGGATTTAGGAAAGTCAGCTTTATTAACGTCGCACAGAGTTTAATTCCCCACACCACTCCCGCGACCGAGACCCACTGGCTTCCTAATGTGAAAAGTTTGACGTCAGCGCTCGTCCCGCATTTCCCGCCCTTGTCTGAGCTACGCTATTCGCTAACATATGTTACATTATGGAGAAATTCTACTATACCCCGGCTTTATTGTGAATAAAATTCTCGCTTTGACTCCCCGTGTTACCTATGTACAAGACGATTTTAAATTGCTCTGGGAATATCCCGTTGTCAGTATTCGTGTGTGGAATTGTAAAATTTCGTACAAAGCATGTCGTCGCTTTGGCCCGTGATAAGTTTTTAATTTTTATACGTAATTGTTGCATTCACTAAAGGTATGTGTCCTCGGAATTAAATGCTTAGTATAAATACAGTTTATTTTACTTATAAATGATTCTATATATTTATTAGATTATCTTCTATTTTAAGGTAACCAACAGATTCTAAAATTCGTACATTTTAATACAAAACAGACATGAAGTAGGAATAGATTACGTGTGTTATTGGCTCGTTAAATTTAACGTATCTACATTAAGCAATATTACAATTTTAAACATGTTAACAAAGATATACTATTCACGATATGTAAATACGTGTTTATGTAACGCGTATTTACGAGCTGCCCGCTAATTATTGGAATATCTACATAATGAGGCGGTCATGAAAAATGTATATTATATATACGTTACCGACCGATGGTTGCTGTATGCGTATTATAATATTTGATATAACATGTTAGCAAAATAATTGGACTAATATGTGTACTTACGTGTTGAAATTTTACGTCTACTTTTCTTTTTGTTTTTGGTAAAAATTTAACATTCAGTGGTCAAATGTGTATTACAACTTGAGTAGTTAAAACATGTTTGTTATATAATAAATGACATCGAAAGAGTGTAACGAAAAAAATGTTTACTTCTTCGGCAGAAATTTCTAGAATATTGCGTTTAAGAATAAGTGACATTAGGATGATGGTCGTGTTTTTATTGCATCAACGTCAAGAGAGTATATTACGAAGCCTGATGATATTACCATAATATTATATGGATTTGAATTGTATTGAATATTTCATAAGCTCAATACCTTATCTATTATTCCATCTGTTTATGGCATAGGCCCTTTATCATATTTCATATAATATAGACAAAGGACTTCCATTTTACGATCTATCTTTGTTCGGAACGCCAATATAAATAGACGGTTATACGTAATCTAATTGACGTTTTGTTGTATTTTATTTCCTTTATTTTGCCTTGACAATACTTATTTACCTCCATAATTGGCATATTGTAGGTTTATTAAAGTAAAAGCTATTCTTTCTTTATTTTATCGTATTTCTCCTACATACCTACATTTCCATCCTTATCGCCATAGCAATTACACCTTACAATAATATTTATTATTTTTTTATTACCAATTTCGACTTTACATTTTTTATTTTTTATTAGAGCTGTACCAAATCATAAATATTAACTACGTGAAATCTTGTTTAAAAAAATTTTTGTAAAGATCGAAAATAGAGCCAAAAAATTACAGAAAGTGTTGTTAATCAATCAACGTATATTTCAAGGATGTTTCATAGATTCTGTAGTAATTTGTCACGATTTCTGACATATCTTCGACTTTACACGCGTAACGTAAACAAGCCTAAAGAACTTCCTCAATTTTAACGTAACAGCATGTTTCGTGATATATCTATTATATTATTATATTGTTATTTGTTAATGTATTTTGGGAAGATTATATTTAGTTATTTTCTCCACTATTTTTATGTTTAAGTATTTGAGTATATTTACTTTGGTTTATTTTCTTCTTTACCTTGCCTTATTTACCCTTACAGTATGTTATTAGCTACACTTCTTATTAAGTATAAATAATATATATAGGTCAATATTAGCATTTCACACATGGCTTCGCCTGAGGCTTTTCTCGAGTGTTCTTGTAAATAACCACCTCCTGTTATACACTTTTTACTTCATGGAAAGTAAAAGTTGGAAAAATTCAAATGTCACTATTTTTAATTACCTACACTCTTGTACTCCTATTTTCTTTGCTTAAAACAAATTGATTATATTTATAATGTAGTTCATAGGTATATCTGTAAACGCAATGTTATGAACTGTCTTTGTAAATGTACAAAATGTTTTTCCAGTTTTTGCCACTAGGTGCACTACTTTCTTTTTAGTCTTTGCACAGAAGGTAATGCAACGTAAATTAAATAAAACATTGGTTCTAATAAGAAATCTAAGAGTTTTATTGAAAATATTTCCAATACCCTATAGTTATCTTTTAATGGTGTGAAGATTTGATATTTTCATCATCAAATGAACTGCATTTTTCGATCTTCATATTATTATGCTACGATAAGATTATACACAGAAAAAATATTTTGTGTTCATAAGAATGAACGTATAACGAAGACGTTATCCCAAAAAAAAAATTAATGCCTTGAAAACAATACTCAAAACAATAAATTTTTATTAAATTTAAAGTTATTTGTCGCATACGTTTTCTGCATTGATTACAAATACTCCTCTGACTAATTATACAGTGAAAGTCAATTAAATCTCAGTAATAACTTCGTTTAATCTACAAATTGATTGGAGACTGCAAAGTTTGATCATACCTAACGCCAACTTACATTGAAAACTGCTCAAATTATTTCTAATTTACGGCTGTTTCGAAGTCGTAACTAGTAATCAATCGAAATTAATCAAATATGCTAATGCAGGGTAATAAATTAATGTATTCTAGATTGTTGGCTTTCCTAGAATAGCTATTAAATGTGTATGATTTATTATAGACAAAATCGTAGCCTAATATATATATATATATATATATATATATATATATATATATATATATATATATATATATATATATATATATATATATATATATATATTTCTGTCTGTAGTCTGTATAGATATATATCTTATCATTAAGGGGTATGAAAAATAGATGTTGTCCGATTCTCAAACCTCTCTATATGCACACAAAATTTCATAAGAATCGATCCAACCGTTTCGCGAGAGTATGGGAACGAATATTGTGACGCGAGCATTTTATATATTAAAAGTACGGTAGATTTATTAGGTACCCACTGTAACAATTTTATGTGCGTTATATATATTTAACAGTGTAAAGCTTGTATATATAATTCAAAAAATCACATGCAATTAGATAAACATAGTATTTTAAATAAATTAACAATTTATGAGACTAAGAATAAATAAGCGTGAAATCTGAAAGCGGTTCACTGAAAAACACGTGAACACAAACTCAATTTACGCTCCAAATTAATAATTCGTGCTTCACCTTTCGAGTTAATGTTTAGCAAATGACTTTAAAAGTAGGACGCGTGGAGTGCGACCATACAACCAATAATTACGAATATCCTCCCAAAAATGTTTCATTAAACGCTAACAAACTCGTTGAGATACGGGCCGCGTTCGCTGAGCAAAAATAGCACTTACCGTATTAACATAAAGTGTATTTTGTTGCAGTATTGTTGGCTCTGCGCTTGCAAACCGCTGATAACCCACATCGTTATCGAAACCATCCCAAAACACGTGTGAAAGTCTATGTACGTTAATTTGCATAGGATGATAAGAGAATTAGGGTTACTCACTGCGCAATGTACCAAAATTTCCTGCATAATATAATATGAATACTCGTACAGACCCACATCTATGTAAATATGCAGTGTGCAGCTGGAATATGAAAGCAGGTCTTACAAAGTTTATTTAAAGCTTACCGCTATCAGCCCTGCTAACTAAATAATAGTTGATACTTTACGGAACATAAGTTCGCCAAATACTTCTTTCTATGTCCGCTTTCCATGTATTTGTCTCGAGACTTTTTTCTTTCGATCTCTACTCATTTTTAATATCAATAAAAGATTATATTTATTTTCATAAACAAAACGATATAAGTAATTTTTTTAAATTGAAAAAAAAACTTCGCCTATTTTCGTAGATATTATTCTAATATCTTCAGCGAAAGTACGCGACGGTAGTTATCAACAGGGCCTTTTCTCCGTTATATTATGTGGTCCGTCAATTTTTGACTTTTCATAAATAAAGTATCACATTAAAGCTTTAATCGACGTAGTAACAATTAATCCTTTAATACATTAGGGATCGGAACGTGAGATACGAAGGGATGGGGATGGAAATATAGTATCTTTCGAAAAGCGATAAGAGACCCCAATATTTGTAGTATATTGGATGTGTTGAAACAAACTTTGGCGTGGATTTACAGCTGAAGTATTATGTTTATGTGATATTGAAAAATAAACTTTTCCATACCTAATCCTCCAACAATTCTTGGTAATAATAAATTTTATTTTAAGTTCGCCTTTGCTTGTGGTACATATATTGTATAGCATATACTACTCACTCTTTTAACGACTCATCACACATATCCGACAGTGAATGTATGCTTTTCAATCGGCCTCGTAGTTCCTGAGATAAGCGCTTTTACACAAACAAATAAACAAACTCATCAGCTTTATAATATTAAAGATACCATTCCAGACGTAACCACTTTTTGTCTAACACATTTTTACTAGTTTAGTTTTCCTTTATTTAAGATCTTTATAAAAAAATATAGATATACAGACAAACAAAAATTAATTTAAACATGTTATCTTTATTATCTTTCTGTTTTATAATTGAATAAATGAAAATAATAACACACCTCTTGCCAAAGCGAAATATTTAGAACCAGTTCATAAATAAAGTGCCATTATACCGATAAGTAAACTCCTAACCACTGACAACGTCCTATAAATTGATTACTACCCCAGCCGGAAGGTATGAGGGTAAAGTACCTTTAAATCTGCTGATGAAGGCTCGTAGGCGGAAAATTCGGCCAAGTATATTAAACTTGTAAGCAAATTTAATTATATTGATAATCTGTGGACTTTCGAACAGCTACCTCAAGTTTCTGTTACGTAAATAGAAAATAACACATCAAATTATTAAATTTAAATCATACTATCACGCTAATATTATAAATTTGAAAGTTTGTCTGTTTGGATGTTTGTCCGTCAATCACGCTGAAACTACTGAACGGGTTTTGATGAAATTTGGTATACAGACAGGCTAGGAGCTACGAGGGACGAGCGTCTTTAATAAAATAAAACCGGTTTAATATAATATGAATAATCGTACCATTATAATCGTGTATCATTTAATAACCCTACTTTCGTAGCAATAACACTTGAAGAAGCTAGTTGTTTTTTAATTAATTTATATTCCAAATCCTCAAATATAGCCAAATGTTACGTCTAGATAAAATTTCCATAGATATAGTGTCGAGCTTTCACACTTGTACTACTTTTACATTAGTAATATTAACGGAATTATTCAAAATGTTGATATTTATTTCGCGCTAAAATATATTTTATCAGAACGCGAGTAAAATATGCAAATAGAAATGAAACTACCATCCAACATCCATTTGTGTTGGCCGTCGAAGCGTAAAATTATTAAAATGTCCTCTTAAAGATATTATGAAAACGATCTAGAAGGGTGCTGTTTATATAAACTTAACGTTAAAATATTTCGCGCTGTATCAACGTTTTTAAGTGATATACAATTTATTGGTAAAGTAATACATCTAGGTATTTCTCTCGTATAGAAGTAATTATGATTATTTAATCTGTAGGTGTGTAATTAGGTTCTTTGGTATCCCTATTTCTTGATAGCTATGTCTATTTTCTATATAAAGCATCATCTCAATTCCAAGTCTGAAATGGATTATTAAGACGTAAGAAAATATCACCATTTTATCCTCCGATTACACACTAACGTAGATAAATACCGGTCATTTATAAAGGTGGTGGAAATGAGGCGTTTCCTTTTAATATTAACTACATGAGAGTAAATTCGTACTTGTATAATAAAACCACGCAATGTTCTCTCTAAAATCCTTTCGATTTTATTATTAAACTAGTTTATTACTACAATGGAATGAACATACATCTATTTTAAAACATTACCCATTTATTAAATACGAAATAGTAATAATAATTATGTTAACTTAATTATTAATACACAGAATACCAATAACACATATAACCAAAAATGATACGAGTACCATCTAAATCTCATTTGAAACAATATTTCACAAGCGTTACATTGAAATACGGTTTTGATAAAGTGATAATTCATGATTAGTTAAGTGCCGTGCCTATTTGTAGAAAAATAAGATCAATTCTCTCTACGCTTAAGGTTTCCAGTATAGCAGATATAAATATCACTTTGTAGATTATCTAACAACAACAAAAATAAATAATAATCCCACGTATATAACAAAACATCAAACTCGTGCAAGTTATAATTAAAAGTACAATCTCTATGAAGCAAATTGATTAGAAACATAATCGTAGCTCGCTTCAAGCGAGAATATATTTCTATAAAGATAAGCTTTCATTGTATTTAATGTTCTTAGATAACTTAGATGTTCTAGGTCTTGTGAAATATATGTTGAATAGATAGTTATATATACCTACCCATTTAACATTGTGTATTTCAAAAGGCGAAATCATAATTTTATGTATTTTTTCGTCAATTTAGCACATTAACTTATATATTAATTGTAAAATGTAACTATATTGCGTACTTCTAAACAAACCTAGATTTGTAGTTATTAAAACCAAAAGATTAACATTTCCTTTACACAAGAAAACAATTCGACATCAACAATTGTACAATGTATATTGTTTCCCTACAGAACAAAAAGAACGTATTTAAAAGGAGCCATCCTTAATTACACCCAGAAGTCAAATTCGGCGGCGTATTTTCGCCAACGCAGTTGCTGAAATTGTGACCGGGAATTCTGACCTTTACACCTATTGTTACAAGTGATTTTATTGAATGTACACAGTCAGGGGCTGTCGGGCAGTGGGGCGTCGGATCGATACAGGGATATAAATAGGACAGCCGAACTTAACCGCACGCCCCTAGAACGTTTTTATTGTAAATCGATAGAGATGAGATGCTGTTGCCAGCAAGGGTTAATAAAGACTGATGGTTGACGCACGGTTGGCAAACAAACTTAGAATTGGTAAACTGATACATTGGAAGTTGTTAACATATTGTAGGTTTTAATTCTTATTTTAATGATTAGATAGTAAGAAACTTAGGTATTCAGTAATTTATTTCTACATGCTAATTTTAAGAATTCTATCGGACACATAATGTGAGGTAGTTTTATAAGAATATGGTCCACTTATTTCAGGGTTAATTATTATAATGCTTACGACTATATTCAATTTTAAGAGACTGACAATTAATTTATACATCGTTAGACATATTTGGACAAGTTATAGCTAATGGATCTTAGTTTGTTTATGTAAAAGCAATTACTCGTCGCCTCTATTTTATATTTAATTAGGGTTCCTAAGTTTATTTTTATTTTTTATTTATTTATTCACACCAAATAGAACTTACTACCATTACAGGATATTATCCTAATTCGACAGAGTTCTTTTATAAAAAAGTAAAACAAAACTAAAAAACTATTTTATACAAAAGCAACAAAACTTTGCTTATAGCTTATTTATCACAATAGCAAATTTTAAGGCTATACGTGATCAATTTAATGGCTCCTGTTAATTTGTTTTCAATATGGGCTTAGTGCTTTTAAATAGTTTTGATTTATCTATTAGAGGACGAAAGGGAGTGAATTACTTATCTATCATTTGGACTTTTTTGTTTGTTTTCGTATTATATGAGTAGATATTTTCATGAATTGTTTCTATTATTAACGCCGGATTGGTTGAAGTGTTTGTTACAGATGTATCTTCATGTAGCTTGGTAAACCTTTATTCTTAAGTAATGGCTGACTTATGACTGCTCTCCGGTTAGGGGCTGGCTGGTGGTTCTACCTCAAAATTTAAAACACCGTCTTTGAATAAGTATCTTGAATATAACTCAAAAATAACAAATCTAAGCTAATCTCTATTACCACTGCCTCATTTGTTTATAAAGGTCACCATTCAAGCACTCACAAGAATACTGACCTGAATTACTACAGTTTCGCTAAACTTTCCATGCGTAACTAATTGTATACGAAACTTGAGGCTCGCAGGATATCGCTTCAACTTTAGCGTCAACCGCTCACAAACTTATCTCCCCGTAGGCTCACAAAGGGTTTGGGCCCTTTCATTTATTCCATGATCGCGTTATCTTAGCCGAACGCTCAAAAAGTTCGCCTTTACTTCCAAGGCTTTTTATGTTCATCTATTCTTATCGGGACGGATCCGTTGACAATGTTGAATGGGATATTTATGTTTTGGCTTATTTTAACTTTCCTTGCGTTTGTTTATCTTCACTTCCTTCTGATTTTCAATGTAATCATTACGACTGTAGTGAAGTGTAAAGAAATTTCTAAATTAATTTGGTAGAAACTAAACTTTATATTTTATTTTACTTTCTTACACTTTAAACGTAATTTGACATGAAAATTTAAACTGTTCCACTTGTACGTAATCACTTCCTATACATTTTCAGTTATTCAACATGTATTTGATTACGTTCTTGTGTTTAAATTGTAGCAATTTTGCTGCAAATTGAGGCTTTGATTAATTTAGTCACTGTGTATGACGTGAATGAGTTATATAAGATGAGAGCTCTGTGAAATTAATTGGCTGGAAAATTGAAAATAGGATTGATTGTACTCTTACACGTGTTACTGTGCTTACCAATGCTTTTGTTTACATTTTATGCTGTGTAAAATAATTTATACCGTACAGATTAGACGTAAATAACAATTGAATATAACTTATTATGATTTTCATCGGTGAAGGTTAATATATTGTTTTTGATTGTAACTCGGAGTAAATGTTCACGAATAATAAGACAATTCCTTTAAATATTAATTTCTTCATTCTAAACCTACAGTGAAATTTTACGGTGTTTATCATCGTATCAACCTATGGTTCATGAAAATATCTAAAATAATACTCTGAACTAAAGTAACACAAACTGTTAGGCTACTGTATTTACTCATTAACTACATCATTCAACTCATTATGTTTGCAATTGCAAGTGAGTTTCGTTCTATTCTGAGTATGTGGCAATCGATGGAACGAACCGACTTGACACAAATCGATGCTATGCATGACTTTATCGTATTCTTATAATTTAGAATGCTATATTGAAATTGAAGCCGCTTTAAGACAAAACATGTTCGAACATTTTTAGAACTTCACAACCCAATCGGTCACACTCAGTCTCTCCTGAGCGTGATAAGATTATATCTTCAGAGTTTATCTCGTGAGATGTCATATTATTTATCGTATGATATATTATACAGATTACTTCACAGAAATACAGTCATATTAAGAACGATACGTGTAAATTTTAAGTGGCATTATTTTAGTATCATTTCTCTTGTTCCAGGGAACAGACAAAAATGCATATTGAAGTCCAGGTGGCCCTTAACTTCGTGATTTCATACCTTTATAACAAACTGCCGAGGCGGCGGGTGAACATCTTCGGTGAAGAGCTTGAAAAGGCGTTGAAGGACAAATTCAGGGGTCACTGGTACCCAGACCGACCGTGCAGGGGGTCAGCGTTCAGGTGTTTGAAGACCGGGGGTCCTCTGGACCCAGTGTTGGAAAGAGCAGCAAGGGAATCTGGGGTACCTGTTCGGGATGTTTTGGAACACCTACCACGTGACCTTGCTGTCTGGGTGGATCCAGGTAAATATTATTTCGTAGCGCTTAGAATAATTACTACGTGGCCAATGAAACAACTTAAGAATGGGCTACACCGTTTGCTTTTTTATTCAACATATCAGGCGTTTGCATGGCGTTCTTGTTAAGAAAATTATACAGATATACAGATATACAGATAATAAATATGAAATCACAATGACAATTCACCTAGAAATAAAAAAATTGTTTCCAAATGTTAGACCATTAATTGTGACCTTGTCGTGACATAGTTTTGTTCATTACTGGCAACATTTTAAATTAGTTTCTTCCTATAAAACTGACTAACGCCAGTTAAAACACGGTCCATTAAACGCTCTATTAAACTTGTTATGTTTTTAACCACAATAAGCATCATGTACGTACCGTGGAGTTTTTTGAAGTCAGTTGAGCAAGTGCGGGTTGGCAGATGTCACATGTCGTCGAACTTTTGATTCTTCGACATGTGGGTCTCCTTACGATGTTTTCTTTCACCGTTTCGAGCAGTGTTGATGTGAGTAATGCACAGAAAAATTGAAATATCTGTACATTACTTGCACGCTCGTCCGGTCTTCAACCCACGACTTTGTCCATTGAGCCACCACTGCTTCTATATATCCCTATATTATTATGGTTTACTTATTATGAACATAGTATTCTTGAGGTCTAGATAGATCTCTATTAAGAATAAGATTCAGATCATCATTACTGATTAAATTCATATCTAATAAATAATGAGATTCTAAATATTTGCAATCTAGAATAGATTCTCCCTTTCTTTAAACCCAAAGCAGACCCTAAACGTTGTTGGCTAAAATTCGATAGTTTATACATTACAAGATCAAATGTGTTTTCATGTTTCAGGCGAAGTGTCCTACAGAATTGGGGAAAAAGGTGCTGTGAAGGTCCTCTTCAGCAGTGATGAGAGGGCAGCGGAAGAAAGAACCGACAGAGAGGTAATTTATAAAAGATGATTGATAAAACAGTCTATACATTATACATAGTAACGTACCATGCACGAAATAGAAGCATTAACAATTCCAAATTACCATTTAAAGACTCACATTTCTAACAATAAAACGCTTAAATGAAGTGATCAACTCCACCTAGAAACAGCAAAAACAGCAAAAATACAACGGAGAATATTGAATCAATATAGAAACATTCAATACCATTTAAAGATATCTCGACAGTATTTAAACGGGAATAAAATATTGTTTACAATAAATGTAGGCCAAGTGAAGACGCGAAATTTGGCAGCTATTCAAGTGGGACAATAAATTACGCAATAAATCAATAGCTGATCAAATGCAGCAAACTATCTCAATGTTGATAAAGCGTTTTATGCTTGGAATTGAGAAATTTATCTCATTTATTTATATTTACGCGATAGTATTATAATTTCAAGTGAATCTATTCCTTTTTGTCACTGTTTCACTGTCAAATGAATTCGGCAAGAAAATTTTAAATTATGTTATGTCCTGCTAATACACAAGTTGAAAAATCGTGATAGTTTAATCAAATCATTTAACTCGAATGTGCCATGACGAATCATTTTGCTACCGTATACCGTGTAAAAGCGGTTTGTTTTTTTCGTGAATCGTTTTCTTGTGGTTTATGAATGGCGGATGTATGTGAGAACGAGTCATAAATTAAGACGGTAGTAAGATGTAGGAGTGAGCGAAAAGCTTCATAGAAGATATTTAATTTAACGGATATGGTATAACTAACACTATCACGCAATCTCCGAATAATTCAATTGAAAGAGCAATGTAGTGTATGTTTGAATAACGTATTAAAATATTAGAAATGTATGTAGCTACTGCGCTTGCCATGAGATATTACTTAATATGAATTGAATACCTGGTTAATTTATGAAAAGCATAAAGTATATGCAAGTGTCGGTGTAATGTCGTTTGAGAACAAAGAGATTTATAATAATGTATTAATTTGCTCCAGGTAACCCGCGCGTTCAACCCAGAGGCGCAGTGCTTCAGGCCCGTGGAGCCGGTGGCGGCGCCGTCGCCCCCCGCGCCTG
>NC_052121.1:7349849-7351946 GCF_012273895.1 Zerene cesonia | reverse complement strand
CGCGCGCAGCCTCTCACCTTCACCACCGCCACGTTCGCGCAAACCAAATTCGGCAGCACCAAGCTGAAGACGAGCAGCAAACGCGCCAACCGCATGTCGCCCACCGAGTTCAGCAACTACATCAAGCAGCGCGCGGTGCAGCAGCAGCTGGCGGCGCGGGCGTTGTCGCCGGCCACGGACCCCGCGGCGTACTTCGTGTCGCGGCGCGAGAACGCTCCGCCCGCCGCGCCCCCCTACCCGCCGGCGCCCGCGCACCTGCTGCTCGCCAACTGAGTCGCGCACGCGCGCTAGCCGCCTCGCGCGACCCGCTCATAGAGTCTACTTTTTTACGAGAGAGACGCGCGCCGCGATTTATTTTTTTATTTTCCGCGGGGGCGTCCCGCGCCGCCCGCCGCTTGTGATATCCGTACGATTTTTCATAACTTTTTGTATTCTCGTTCGTTACGTCGATGTGTAAATTTATCGATAGAAGCAATAATCTGCCGCGCGACTCGCCGGCGATTTATTTTCTTACTATTTAAAGCCGAGTCGACTTTTAGATGTCTTCGTTCGATATCGATATATAATATTATGCGTAGGGTAAGAACGAGAGGCCGAGTGGCCGTGCGCTTACGACGACGTACCTTCATGAGCGAGCCTGTATTCATTCGTCCTCCGATCTAAGAGAATACTAATATTTAAATATGTATACTTTATATATTCGTACGCGAAACGTCTAATTTTTCACGTTGAAAGGCCAATAGAGAAATTACATATTTTTAATATTGAGAAATAAATTCATACTTTCTAAGATATAGCGTACTGTTGTGTATTCGACTTTTGTATGTAATGATGTTTGCATATCCGTTCGGACGCGGTCGGACGGCGCGGCGGGCCGCCCGAAGGCGTCGGAGATCTCACCTAGTATAATCATCACTTGTACGATTGTACCCTTATAATAATTATAATATATATAAATATATTATAGGATTAGCTACGTTTCAATCTAACAGTATTTTTTTAAGAAGATATTAGTCCTCGTGTACATTGCCGGACGACCGCATCTAGGTGGCCGGACTTAGTCTGTATTGTATACTTATATAATGTTATTAATATAAAAGACGTGAATGTGAATAAATGAATAAAAAATATTTCTCAATTCATAAAGTAACTGGTGCATGCAAATTCATAAAGTAAATACTATGTGTTATTTATCTTTTTTATAATTCACTTGGCAACGGTTAGTGTTTCAATCGAGGTTCATAGTTGTAGATGGCTGTGCTTAGGTATGCAGTAGTCAGCTTGTCGTTGGTTGCGACCTGGTCGCTTGCCGTCGCATGACTTCACAGGCTGCGGGATCGTCCACATGACCAGCATCGTGTTATCGTAAGCGGCTAGCGGGCTAACAGACGATGCGGTTTGCACATCCATTCTAATAAATCCAAAGGAACTGCGTCGTCTCTCGCTCGCCACTCGAAATCGAAGATGCACATCAAAATAAAGCTCAAAATCATGTCTGCTCGCAAACGTTAAATGTAGCGAGGTCACGATTTCGGGTTTTCTTTTCCATAGTTTAACGCATTTTCCGTTTTATAGTATGCTGAGTAATGTTGATATAATTTGTATTCTTTAGCTATGCTATAAAATTGCGTGGTCGTGTAGATCAAACCGTTTTCAAAGCACAACAATGACAAGTTGTACATACGGAAATGTGCACTATTTTTTTACGATTTTTATATTTTGATTTAGATTAAGTGTAGTTGTATAATTTTAATACCTTAAAGTAATTTATTGATACCCTATTCTTATTACGTAACGTAAAAGCTCGATTGAAAAACCAACCACGACGCTACAGTATTTTTTGTAGATAAAATCTTATAATGTAAGTTTAATATTACAACTTAGCGTAATGAGATTTTTTATTAATAAAGATACTTTTTATTTTTCCTTTCTTTTGTAAGATATATTCGATGAGGTGTTAAATATAGAATAATATTTGCATAATATAGATAGCGGTTCTCCATAGCCGCGGATATAATTAGTCAATAATAATTTTTCATATTGTTGTACGACTTTTTAAGTTTATATTAAAATGTTTTGTGCAATCTATGATGTGTT
>NC_052121.1:7328263-7348849 GCF_012273895.1 Zerene cesonia | reverse complement strand
CTCCCGCACCGGCGGCAATCTTGCCGTACCGCTTTTGTCGCTGGTGCGGGAGCCCACGCTGCGCGTGTGCATACGGTCACACCGTGTGTGTTCTACAATTTTTTTTTTAATTATTCCATTTCTGATATCGCGATTTATTTTTAAAGAAATTACAGTAGTCTTTATTTTTCTGCACACATATTTGTATTTTTTTCAAAATGCTTTATATATTATAATGAACAATGAGCTGAAAAGGTACTAATAACGACCTCTCCTTAAACTTTTTAGAGTATTATACATTTAGAAATTAAAAACTGTTTAACGGATTTTAAACGCGTTTTATTCATTATATTATTAGCCCGACGCTTCGAACACTTTACGTCGGGTTAATAATGTAATGAAAGATTCGCGTTCAAAATCCGTTAAAAAGTTTGAATTTCTAAATGTATAATACTCGTGTAAAATAAAACACAAGAAAATACTAGGATTTGATTTGTTAACACTCGTACATAAAGATATTCTTCCTTATAGAATATAGATTAGCAATAAAAGTTTCATGCTGAACGCGCTTCAGATATTCTGCTTCGGAGTGTTAATATAACAGCGTAACAATTTATCGTCAACCAATGATATTAGAGAGGTTATTTTGTACATAAAACGTAGTCCAACGTAAATTTATGTTTTCATTTTTTATTATTTGTACAAAATATTTTCTTTTTCGTTTTATTAAAATTACATCCTAACTATCTAAACAAAGAAAATAATAAAAAATATATTTTATGATAAAAATGTGTTGCCCGCACGCACTGGCGGCTTAGAAAATAAAACACGCACAGCGTGTTTTACGCACAGTAGACGCGATTTATCGCGGATGCCGGCTTCCACACGCTAGGCGTGTAAAGCCGCATCCTTGGTTCCAAGCATTTTTACACACCTGGTGTGTTTCAGCAGCCAACGTGTTAAATTTCCATTTCTCATGACCTACCCTACTAAGCTCAGCTACATAAATCTGAACATTAGAGATAATTAAGAGAATTTGAATGGGAAAATAGTCGATAATAATAATCGACACAAACTTATAAATAACATTATGTCTAGATCTTAATAACGTTGAATTTTAATCACCTACTCAGTAGATTTAATTGAAACTTGGCATAAGTTGCGCCTAGTTAGCTAGCAAAAAGTAAGTACTTACTTTGAGTTCATATTACGATATTACGATCTACTACCCTATTTCAGTTAATTTCAATTTTAGGAAAAAAAGTCATAGAAACATTTTTGTGTAAAATTTTACGCTCTACAAATTTTATTTAAAACTTTTTTATCTAACACTTACGGTTTCGCCAAAATTTCAAAAAAACTACTTTACTTATTTTTTTTCACCCCTTCTCGGGGGTGAATTTAAAAAAAACTTGCACAGTTCGTTTTTAGATTCCTCAAAGTAAATTATATCAAAAATTCAAGCTTTAGTCTCAAATTCGCATTTACCCTACCCATTTTCTTGGACTATAATTCGACAGGGTGTTGAAAACATCTGCTGAGCTATAGTTTGTGTGTAGGTGTATATCTCTGTAATTACTTATAAATAATTTCGAAGATTCTTTCACTAGTAAAAAACAACCCGCATAAGAATGGGTGGCATGAGAATTTTTTTATGATTTTATTTTTGTCGCTTTACCATTATGCATTTAGAATTTTCCTATTATATTACCATTAAGAACTTACTGTTTATATTTTCATATTGTAATGTAACGACTATTATGGCAGGAAAACAGTTATCTAGTCTTGCGTGCTGCATTTCATCAGCTCATGATAAAAGACGATTTATTACATTCCATAACCAACGGGGAAAAGAGGCCGTGAAAAAGGAGGATAAGGAAAAGAGAAAATAAAAAACAAAATTTTATTAAGTCACTTTATTAGTGAAACCACAAAGATGGCAAAGTAAAAACCTCATCTATGGATAATAATTTTACATATTCTAAATGTTTAAAAAAACATAATTTACAGCCAAATAAAATGGGAGATCAATAAATTGAATATAACAATTTGGTTTAATTTCCAATGCGATTACCATGATGTAAAAAAGTATTTAATAAATCAGACTTTTTTCTTAAAAAACATTATGCCTACTGAAAGCAATAAAATACCAATTAATATATGAGTCATTAAAAATTAAATATTAAAATCATGAGGATATAATCAACAAGGCACTATGTTTCTGAGAATCTAACTACATGTCGCTGAAAGTACGTAGAGGTAGTTATTTTTATTCCGAAGATTTAACAATGCCCATACAGGATCACCGAAAATAAGAAAGTTATAAAATACCTTGCAGAATTTTGATTCAATATTATTGAATAAAATAGACGATTGAATTGATAATTTGAAATGAATAATTTAATGATTAAAATAATGCATAATTTTATTGTACATATAAAATGATAAAATTTGATGAAATGTATAGCCAAATATCATAATTCTAAAACAATGCAATTAGGCCGAACAATTATCATAGATGAGGAGATGATGCATTTTTGTGGTTAACTTATTGGTAAAAAATATACAAGTTTAATTGCTATAAAATAATCAGTACATTTTAATGGAACTTAAAATTATTCTTTAAATCAAAACTCAATATCCCTAATTTGTAGTCATCGAACTATTTACAAGTATAATAAAAGAGCCTAATTAATATTAAGAACTCGCCAAGATCGAATTAATCTTGCCCTTATAATTCAAAGACAAAACATGTATTACATAAAAACAAAACATTTAAATGACTATATGAAAATTTTGGCCCGTTATTTCAGTATTTAAAATACAGAAATAGATATAATCACTTCACTTAATTAAAAAATACGAAATAACAATTAACTTATTCGGCTTAGTATTCAAGGCCCGACTTACATATTTATAGTTAATAATCAAAATCAAATTATTGAGTCACTTCAATTGCTAAATTGAAAGTTAAATAAATAACGCAATAAATGAGCAGAACTTACTTATAAAAATTAAAAATTATTCACCACAATACAAAACCAAACAAGACAAGGAATGACAACAAAATAAAAGTAAAACATACCTTTTCCTAAGGTAAGAAAATCATTTAAAACGCGTATTTACATTAAACTCCACCTCACTCAGCACACGAGTTCAATTCACTTTAAATTTAAACCTGCTGGTCTTTAACCAGCCTTAAAGTGAAGATCAGTGAGCCATTTCGATGTGCCGTTGTAAGCTTTTCTTATTCATATAAAACCGATCGCACATAGCACAAGGGAAGAAAACTTTTTCATTATCCGAATGCCGGGCTCGCGTGTGCGACGATAGGTCGATCGCTCTCGCAAAGTAAACCTTGCAAATGTTGCAGAAGAACTTTGTAGGCGTCGAGTGCATAGTCCTGTGCGCGATCAGATCGCGAGGAGTGGCAACCCCGTCCCCACACTGACCACAAGTGAACTCCCCGGGCTGCGGGAGCGGGACTGAACCGTCATCCTCAGATTCGTTAGAGTCTTCATCACCGTGTTGAGTCTCACGGTGCACGCTCAGAGCTTTAGCGCTCTCGAACTGTTCCCCGCATACTTCGCACGAATTAGCGTCTTCGTCTTGCGGAGTCATGCTCGAACTGCCCTCTCCAGAGTCGTAGTGCTTCTTCATATGCACGATTAAAGTGGACTTCCGCGTGAAGCTCTTGTCGCAAACGGGACAGAACACAGAGTTTGGCTGATGCACCTCGTCCATGTGGCGCTGATAGGCAGCTCGTTTCGTAAATTCCCGATCGCATATGTTACAGTATCTATCGTCCGCGCCGCTAGATGTAATCTGCTGATCCATCTCGATGGAGTCGTCGGATCGCATCTTTTTATTTGGATTTACAACGGTCACCTCCACCTCTGGCGGTAACCTTCGCTTGGCAATGGAGGCCGGACTGGTGGTGGTGTGCGTGACACGGGCTAATTGAGATGGGTCGACGACTTCGTATTTACTAACTTTACTCGTTACTTTGTTTTGCGGCATCCAGAGGCCACTATTGTTTGCGGCAGCCTTGCCGTCGGGCGAGCGCAGGTGCCATCCACGGTGACTCTTGAGCGCAGCAATAGAGGTGTAACTTTTGTGGCAAATTTCACAATCGAAAGTCTGGGGCTGTTGTGTAACTTGATTGATACATTGGTGGTTTTGCAAAGCGAGCAACCCAACAAATTGTTTTCCGCAAGTGTCACACGGATAACGAGCTTGGTAGTCCGCACTCGGGTCCACGGGCTCCGGTTCTGGCTCATATTCAAGTTCCATATCTTGACTGATATCCTGAGCTTTACTAGGGCCCTGGCTAGCATTGTAGCCTAACAATTCTCGGGCATGAGCAGATTTTAGATGTTCATAAAGCTCCAGTGTAGAATTCAATGGCTTGCCACATATTTTACACATCTGCACAGTCGACTTGTGGACATTTTTCCTGTGCCTGTAGTATGATTTTTTGTCTGTGAATGAAATTTTACATATGGTACAACTAGATCTACTATTATTAACCTCAACCGAATTTTCTGTGGCGCTCGCATTAATAATTCCATGCTTAGCGCGTTTATGTTTCCACAGGCTAGTTTTAAGAGGAAATCGCTTATAGCATAGGTCACAGGAATATGGCATGGCATCCTGAGAAGGCGCTGACTGCATGCTAGTTGCAATATTTGCAAAATTGAAGCTATTAAACTGTGGCGTTGATAAAATAGCTCCATTTTCATCGGGATTGTATTCGTCTTCTTCTGTGGATGCATGCATAGTGTTCTCCTCGCTATCATTTCTATCGTTCAAAATATCCGCATGTAGGACTTTCTTATGCTTCCAGATGTTTTTCTTGTGCATGAATCCTTTTCCACAAATATCGCACGAATATGGTGCGTTTGGTACATTACAGTTTGGTTTAAATGGACTAAATCCAGGTTGTACCATGGAAAAATGTCGAATTGGTTTACCAATTATTTGTGGGGCAAAACTTTTAGTCTCTCCAGACTTTCGCTTAGTAGAGGGCACTTTAGCATGAATACGCATATGATTTGAGAAGGCTTGACGGCTCTTGAATGATCTCACACAAATATCGCAGAAGAATTCTGTTTCTCCCGCCCCCACTCCCATTCCAGGGTGAGTCTGTTGGACGTGCTCCGCTAATTTTTGTGGAGTACTATATGAATTGGAACAAATATTACATGGGTATAACTTGACGCGCAAGTGACTATTTTTATGCTCTGCCAGCTCAGATGGTCGCAGGAATTTCTTTTCACATTGGTCGCAATGGTGCGCTATTTGATTATGTTCTGCGACCTGATGATCAGTCCATGCATCGACAGTTTCAAATATAGCGTTACATTCTGTACAAGAATAATGATATTCCTCTGTCTCTTCCTTTATAAGCGACATGTCTGGTTCAGAGGACTGCGCCCCTAACACCTTATCAGAATGTTCCATATATATGTGCTTGTTAAGATCAGTGGCTAACTCATATTTAGAATCACAATGTTGACAGTAATGCGGTTTTTCTTCATTATGTATTATCTTCAAGTGCTTTACTAAATTAGGATAACCACTGTTCTTTTTACCACAAATGGGGCAATCAGACGGACGACCGTCGACACATTTGTTCTGATTATCAGGATCAAAACTACCAGCATGAATTGCCAGAGCATGTTCATTGAAATCTTGCACATTGCCGAATGTCTCTGAACATAAATCACAGGCGATGTAAACAGTACATTCACCGTTACGGATATGTTTCTTCCACAAGTTCTTATCTTTGAATCGAGACCCACAGTGAACACAAGCAAGATGTACCCGTGATTGGCCATCCTCATGCACATCTAACACATGTTTCATAATAAATTGTTTCAATTGGAATTTTGCAGGGCATAACTTGCAAGCATAGGATCTAGCATTAAATATATCCTTGTATTGCACCTTGATATCTTTCGGTTCATCTTCTAGAACTTGATCATCACTGATTCCATTTTCATTATAAATGATTTTCCACAGATCAGTACAAGTGTTTGATCTCATGTGACTTAGCAGAGCACCTATGTGACTGAAGGTTACGACACAATTGTAACAAGTATGTTTAGGTACTTTGTGTCCATTTTTCTGCAAATGTTGTATAACTGCTTTTCTTCTTGGGTGTTCTTTATTACAGCAAAGACATCTTTTTGTGTTGATCTGTTCAATAATATCGCGATATTTTTGGATAAATTCCTTTTGCGTTTTGGTGACATACTGTTTATCCGGATCGAGTTCTTTATCATCGCCATCGACTGCGTCATTAGGGTCGGCTGAATCGTCAAGTTCTAATTCTTCTTCTTCATTCATCTCGCTGTTATAAGAGGTGGTTTGCATATCTTCATTTATCTCCACAACTGGAGCTAGCGGCGGTAAATCGGGATCGAAAGCATCATTTTCTTGGTTTTCTTCATCTTGATTTGGTTCTTTTTCCTCATTACCTTCTTCATTCTCTTTTACATCTTTTTCATTATCGTTGTTATCGTCATTTACATCTTCTTGACTTTCACCAACATCTTTAGGTTCAATGTCAGTATCATTCTGTTCCTCATTTTCGTTTTCTTCATTATTCATAGCTTGTTCAGTTTCCATTTCATCCTGGACATCAATTTGGTCACCTTCAGCTTCATTTTCACGTTGACGAGCGATTTCTATCTCGTTGTCAGAGTCCATGTCCACAGTATCATAGTTCTGACTTTGGTTTTGCATTTCCTCATCATTTTCCCCTTCATCTTGATGATTTATAAAACCATCTGGCTCTGATAGAATAGTCTCTACTTGAAAAGAAGCTATTTCAGGTTCTGATATTAATGTCTCAGGGCTCTCAGGACCCGAATTAAGAATTTCAGGTTCAGACACTAACACCTCAGGCTTCGTTGTAAGCAGCGTCTTCAAGATTTGTGGTTCTTTCTTTTTGATTTGCAAATCTTTTAATGCTTTAATACGTAAAGGATATGGCAAATTGTTTTGTTGTGGTTTGACATTCTTAATTGGAATGGGTTTTGGTGGTACAATGGTTTTTTTTGGCATCATCTTGATAGCCATTGGAGTATTTGGGATCAGTTGCATTTTATGGCTTATAGGATTTGGCATTAAACGGGCCTTAGGGTTGAATGGATTAGGCCTCAGTTTTGGTTGTAAGCGGTTAGATTTTTTGTTGGTAATTTTGTTTGTATATCTATCGAAGCTATGTGCTGTGAGCTCGTGACGTCGAGCATTGTGTGAGTACCTGTAGGATCGGCCACAAACTAGGCAATCCTTAGATGCTAATTGCTGTATGCCTTGTCGCGCGTGTAGCGTTTCTCCTGTAGGGCGCATTACTGTAATGGAAACTTCCGGTACGTTGGGCGGGTTCAAAAAGTTTTGTTGTTCGTTCATCTCTTCGTCTTCTTCTTCTTCATCTTTTTCGCTTTCCACACCCTGTAATGTTATACAACATAAAAAAAATTAGGTATGTAATGAAAAGAAACAATTGGTTTCCAAAAAATCTTGAAACACATAACGCACAGTAATAATTGAAATGTACATAAAATTTTTGTATATGACACATCTATATGAATTTGTTCAAAAGTTCAAATTATATGAAAAAATAAAATAGATTTTAACAGTTTTGATAAATTTAATGCAAATTGGTCTAACAATAAAAATTAAAAGACTTGTATAATCTTATTTACACTAATAACAATTTAATAAATTTCACAATTGGATTATAAAAACAAACAATTGCTCTACTTATACAACTATATAACTAAATCTCTTAATTTTTAATAGAGCAAAAATTTTATCATCTATACTTAATTTTTTTAACACGGTTTGATTAGCTCCCCTGTATCTTTAATTTTTGTATGTAACCTGCACTTTTAGACTTCATTTTCAACAACTTTAAACAGACTTTGTACACTTATCAAGCATAGGTGACTATCCATTAGTCTTTATAATTTCTGGTATGAATTGCCAGGATTAAATAATTTATTGGATCTCTTGGTTTCAACATATAAAGATAGATTCTATGAAATTTATTATTTACAATTACATCATACAGACTGTACAAATGCTGACTGTATGCTCTCTACACATAAAAGTTCCACATCTGAAGCAACTTTGCCTTGTTCTTCTATCCTTTTTAGTTGATTGGATACAAATTTTGCACCGTTTTCTTTGCCTGATAGCTGCCTCACTATTACACCCTATACCAGACATCCTTGGCCGTTTAATGAAGAACTCCTCTAGAAGCTGAGACGGTTCATCTGTTTCCATTAAACTGAGCGCGAGTTCACGAATAAAAATACGCCGCTGGACTACATTTGTTGAATTAGCACTGCTCCATATAACTTGGGCATTTATGGAAGCAATATTTAGTATCTGAAAAAATAGTGACATAGTCCAATCATTGGTATTCTGCATTGTTGTATAGTAATGCATTAGAACATCAACAACTTCAATTGTCGATTTATTTCTCTTATAAGCTGATACAACGGAATGACTTGTGTGTCCTCTCTTATAATAATTAGGTTCATTTGTCAGTATGTTGGCCACTTTTAAGTTGGAATCAATATAAGAAGATAAAACTAAATCTTTATCTATAAACCCATTGATAAATGGCTTACACTTTCTATACTGGGATAAAAATACTGGTGGAATGTTTTTATCACACGGATGCAAGGCAGCAATACTATACAAATTATATTCTTTTTTCAATCTGTTAATTAATGTCTCAGATGCAAACCAACTATCCATAAATATTGTTCTTCCGGTCCCAGCGAGATGGTGTACTAATTTTATAGTTATATCTTCATTTCCAAAATATGGGTCTGTAATAACATCCAAGTTGCTGACATAAAAATTTGTGGGATCTACTACAAGTACGATTTTGATTCCCTGCTTTATTTCCTTCTTCTCCATGGAATATCTAAATGGACATGGTCCATAAACTGGTAATAAAAGTTCATCAATAACAGCTGTATTTCCAACTTCCCAAGCAGTTCTACAGTTCAATGCGAAAATTTCAAACACCTTGCGAATACGTTTCATAATATCCAATTGCATAATGCAGCTGTCATCACCTTCCCTATCAAAACTCAAATTCTCAAGAAGAAACTTGAATCGCTCATACTTCATTGTTCTCCGAATGCAAATAGAACCAAAGTCATTGTCCCAGAGGTCACTGCATTTCTGATGTGTTGGCCTCATTATGCCATGATAGTACAGTATGCCAATCAATGTTTTTATTTCTCTGACATCAGTGGCCTTATGTTTGGAGTTCTTTATGATCTTTTCATTAGTAGAAGCAACAATAAGTTCTAGCATGTCATCGCTAACCACTAGTTGCCATGCATTTTTTGGGAATTGACAACTTTTCACACACTTTGCATTTCGCTTCCTCAAATTTATCAGTTTTTTTACTTTAGCTATATTTTCATCAAGTGGCAACATTGGATTTTTGGACAAGACTCTTTTATTTTTGCACATGTAACCAGTTTTGCAATCGAGACAGTCATCTGGCATTTCTGAGGTTAAATCAGCTTCCATATCTGAATCATGATCGGAATGATGCAAGACTTCACATTCTTCCAGTGATTGTAGAGAATTAATCACTTCATCATCTTGTATAATACCCTGAATTGCATGAACCCGTTGCCAATCCATCCGTGGATCTATATATTTCTGTGAATAAAATTAATTCCAATGAACTATTCACACACTACTACCTATTAAACTCCTACAATATCATCAAAAACAGTATAGAAGTGCCATGTACACAACTTCTCTTATCAGTTCATTGCAGTGCATGATAAGAGCATTAATAGTAATCTTTACCTTATCACTTCTTGGAGTGAGTCCCAAAGATGCCAATATCGGAGGTCCTTCAGGTTGGATTTTACTAGAGGGCCCAGCATTCTGAAATGTTTACCAAAAATGGTTGAAGTAAATGTAACAAACCCTTAAAAAAATGTATGTTATTATATAAAAAATAAATAACCAATATACATTCTATCATTGTAATAAATATTAACATCAATGTCCTTGACACCAAAATCTACATACAAATAAAATAAAATAATTATGAGGCATTACTCAGACAAATAGAGGATATTAACAATTATCCTGTTGGTATAAATTGCACAACCATAAAAACACACACACACATACCTCAATATCAGGATATGTTCCATCAATTGTAATCCCATCATCATATCCACCATCTGACAATCCTTCATTTGGTTCAGTTTTAATGTGAACCTGAAAAATAATTTCCATTTTGTAAATATGTATACTAGTATATAACAACTGTTTTAAAATAACAGTCAATAAAAATAACCTCACCTCTTCTAGATGGCTGCTCTCTTTATGAATCAGAGATTGTAGTTTGTTTTGTGTCCTTTCACAGACTGTCCTGAATATATGCCAGTTATTAACATTATCCAAGCATTTCCTGCAGACATTAGTGGGCAGTTCGTCATTTTCGTTTATCTGGAAAGATAATCATACGCAATCATGTTACGAAGGCAGAAAGAAGCGCGCATTCCATCCCGATGGCGAGCGAAACCGCGCCTCATGTATAGATAGATATGGCGCGAGCAGAAACTAAGTAGGTAGGCGTAGGTATAGTCGAGCGGCGGCGAGCGCCTGCTCTTCAACCGAATAAGTAGAAGCGAGTCGAGTCACGAGTGGCGACCAGTGAGCCCCTCAAGGGTTACCGCTCGATAGTCTCACACACACACACATCTATAGCGCACTGACGCCGACAGCGACGCTCCTCACTCGAGACAAGCTGCACAGGCCTGGTCGTCCGATAAATCAATACGCCCGCTCCCAGCGCCATGCTTATCTAACGCAGACCCCCTCCCGACCAGGCCCCCGGGAATAATGCCAAACCCGACCCTCATCATGCGTTCCATACCTCGCCGGCTGTACGGAATGCAACGCAACGCGGCCACGAGTCGAACGATAGCCGTGGTACATTACAAAATGGTGGACGATCTTACGACATCTCCACCTAGACACACTGCCTGTCATTACACGAAACGAGACGGATGACGAGTTCTCACGTACATCAAGGGTCTACTTTCACTTAAAACTCCTTTCTATAACTTAATTATCACTCTTCTTACCTGAACGGACACGCATTCCTTTATTTTCAATACAAGGGCAGGAGGTTCCGAGTCATCCGAACTGGTGGTAGGGAATATTGGCAGTAATTCGCCTCGAGATGACAAGCACAGTCTACAAACACGATCATAATTCACATTCATTGTAAATAAACTACTATTTTGAACTATTTACACCATTCACAACGCTCAAAATACGGACGCCATGTCACCACGACCACTTCAACACAAAGCACTGCATATCGCTCTTACTTGAGCACGATAGCGGCTGATGATGAGCATGAGAAGTCGATGTTCGTTCGCAATAGCTGGGTCGAGCCGTCGACCACCTGTCGTTCTGCGCATGTGCGCGTATTATGTCGACAAGGCTGCCAACATAAGAAGAAAAAAGATAAAACTTACAGGGATAAAACACCTAAAATATAATTTAGCTATGTTAATGTTTTTTTACACAAGATTTATATTTGAGTATAAGTAAATGATTTTTTTTATTATTTATCAATTTTTATTGCTCTGAATATGATACAATTACAATTACAAATAAAACTTAATCTGAGAATACATCTAAACATTTATCAATTTCGTATTTTGTAGCCATTTGTGTAATATATACATAATAATTAGTGCTAGCCATTTGAACGATTCCCCTTGGATATTTAATGTAATAATTGTTTGTAATAATAATGTAATAATTGCAATTGTCACTTGCAGTGCAAAAATTACGCAAACTAAAATTTTACTATGAAACATTCAAATCAGTACAATACGTTGTATTTATTTAATCAAAAATGGGTACAATAACATGAAGTGTTTATTACTAAGCATTATTATGAGTTTGTAATGTTAAAATAATATTTTCTAAAATATATACATCATTCCAAATCATAAAATGAAAAAGAAGTGTTAACTGTTTACACTTACACAACTTCTTAATCTTAATTTAATATGCTTTGAAAAATGTCATAATTCTGTAACCACTGTAACTTTTACACGTGAGTATTTTTATTCATATGAATAAATATAAATGCAAAAATGTTTAAGATCTCTGACCGGTTACGGTTCCCCACTTTCAACACAACGAAGTTGCATGGCGCCAAATTTGAAATAAAATGAAGTTGACAGTTACTTAAAAGAAGCGGGATTTTTAAAATAGTGATTGATATTATGTCCTTTTTATTTAATTGAAGTACCAACATTTGTCTATGCTAGATAATTTTCATTTTTGGAGTACTGTTGAGATGTTCTTCAGAATTCTTTAAAAAATTTGGTATGTGCTTATCATCGTGTTATCATTTATCATCTTTGTAATACAACTCGAGTAATTATTGTTTTTTTTTTTCATCCAACCACCTGTTTTTGGCTTTGTTTATTATTACCATATAGATAAAGGGTTATAAGAGAATTTAATAATGCAAAAATAAATTCAGTATTCAATCCATAACTTTATTTGCGCAAGCATGTCACAACATTTATTACAAATAATAATATTATTCAGTACTTAATACATACGAAACTTTTATAATATGAATAAATCTATGATCATTTATATTTTATATGGTAACATTTTCTCATAAATTAATGATACGAGGCTGACTCTTACAACAATTTTGATACTTAACTATGGGAAATATAGAAATATGTACTTATACTTTCCTGGTAATAATTATATTATACAATCCATCTACGTTTAAAGGTATTTGTGTAGCGCTCAATTTACATATTCTTAGAAATTTTAAAAATTCGCAATAAATTATAATAAGTTTCAAGACATGACTTTTGAGTAGTAACTATAGGTACCGTAGAGGTTCCTTATTTGTGGTAGTAAATTTCAAAACGAAAATGTAGCAGTGAAATTAAAAAAAAAGTAAATTGTAAAATAGACAGTGAATGTGAATTATCACAGCAAAACATCACAATTTTCATTGCATATAATGTATTATACATTAATAATACACAGTTTTGTTGAAACATACGTTTCGAAATGAAACCCACTTTATCATTGACCTTAAAAGGAAGATTAAAAAAATATAAATACATAAAGCATTCAGTTTTAGCCGAAAAAATAATAGTTATATGATATAACAATCTTAGTATTATATACAACAAATATGTAATGTTATTATTTATTCAAGTAGCCTTTTTTTCTTCAAATATATTTAACTACAACAGTTGCAGCAACATAATATAATACCTAAATAATTATATGGTTCTGACAATCTCAGACATAGCTAATAACCCAATACAATTTTTTACAAATATTTAATTAATGATAATTTAATGCGATCTATATAATAAAACATTTAGTATATATTTGAAATAGGTATTTGCAATCTGTAATAGAGGTTTATGTTTTTTTTTCTTGATATGTTAATATCAATTTATCTAATTATTAAACCCCTAAACAGTGAACATCTTTAAATTGCTTTAAAAATGTATAACAATTTCACCAATGAATGTACTTTTTTAGAATTTTAATCAAATTATTAATACTCCTGAACTATGTCGTATGTGATATTTATTATTTAAGTGTCTAACTCCAACTTAAACATTTATTTACCCAATCGACTTTCTGTAAGCACTTTATAAATGAGTGCTCCCAAAAGCGTGGTTGGTGTGTGATCCCGTAAATTGTTGGTATAGTATGATAGTATATAAGTCATATATTAACCTTAATATAAAAGTATAATCTATAGCATTATATTATCTGTGATATTATGCAAAGTGGAAATTTGAATTTTTATTCGCATTATAGTTCTGTTATTTGTAAATGTATGACAATGTGTTATTAAATAATTTTATCATTATCTAAACATGATACAATTATATTATGTTCCTATTAGTACCTTAATATTCATTCATAAAATCCTCTCTCAATAATTACTGAAGAGACCCACACTCATTGTGATTATGAATACACGAGAACTCTGCACACATATGTGTACATTGCATTTAAAAGTAATGATTTTGAATAGGACCTGCAGTATTATACCCACAGTAAACATGAGAGGATAGTATATAAACTATATAATAAGTTTACAAATGTGTCTCCGGATTAGGATCTCATAATTTACCGTACATTTGCATCATGAATTATCGAAAAGGAAAAAAAGTATAAGTAGCTATAATATGTTGTATAAAGGAAACGGGTGAGTTTCAAATCACAGGGATATTAATTAATTATGGGTATTAATTTTATTTTAAAATGTGTTTTCGCAAAGTGTACGAAGTGCCTAGGTAGCTTTATACAATTTTCACAAAAACACACAAAGACCGTCCACTCTATTGGTCCACGGATCCAAGTTCGAATTTTGAAAATGGCGCGTTTACGAACATGGCGGGCAGGAAGAGCGTTGTTCTTGTGACGGCTGCGCGCGCACCGCAAGCCGGGCAGGATCGGCGGGGTTCGCTTTCGCGACGAGAGCGCGTGCAACGTGGGCAAATGCCGCCTCCACATTCAGGCCGGTTTTCGCAGATGTCTCCATGAACGCGACTTGGTACTCTCTAGCTAAGCGTTGCCCTTCCTCCCGCCTCACCGCCCGCTCTAAGCCGCTGTCCGACTTGTTTCCTGGAAGGGAGATGCCGCTCCACATTACTGTGCGACGTCAATAAAACTAGACCGTTGGAAAGCTTGTGACATCATGTTCTTTTATGAGGTTTTACTATACAGTATTATGAACTTTGGTATCTATGTCGCGTTGGTGTATTTTTATCATGGTATTTAAATTTAAAAGCAGTTTTCACGTTTCAGATTTAACATAGCATTATTTAGCTACCTTAACATTTTTAATGTTATCTAACATATCATATTAGGATACCTATATGCCTTTACAACAACTGCGTTTAATCGACTCCTATGTGATGTAACTATGTCGCTTAAGTATCCTACGCTACATTCAAAATGTTTTTCTAACTTGTTTACCACAAAATAACAGAATGAAAATTTTCTTTCTTCTTTCAATATCCATAATATATATCTAATTTCTGGTTAAACACATAAAACACCAACAGAAAAATATAATTATAGAAAGAGTATCCAGATGGTAGCTAAAAAAAGGTCGCCAAATGGCGGACCGCCGATAAAGAATAATTTACTAGCAATTAGCAAAGAGTGGTGCTTATCAAACTTGATTTTTTTTTTATATTTAATGTTGAATAACACATTCTAGTCAAGAAAAATGTATTATTGCAAAGCCCAATACTATAATTGCTATAGTTTCTTAGGTCAGTACCTATAATAAAATATATGACAAACTTTTTGTTATTTAGAAAACGAATGTCAAATCGGATAGTTGTACGAATATTCTATAGAAACAGTCGAATTTCCTCACCAAGGAGCATAATGACTACGTCATCCTGGGCGTATTCCCGGATCTCGCCGAGCCACGCTCGTATGTTGTCGAAGCTCGTTTTATTCGTCACGTCATATAGAAGGAGCAATGCTGGAACGTATGTGCAAGCATTATATGATTATATAACAAATGATCTTTAAAGTTGTAGTTTAAACCAATTTCTTAATTAACCGTGTTGTTTTTTATGGATTTGTGGTAGATTGACAGAAATCTTTTGTGTCCACGTATTTATATTAGATTATTACATACAAGACGTTGGTATTATGATTCATATTATAAACTAAAAAGTTCGCCCAGTCGTTAACATCGTCCAGTTCTAAAAATGTTTTGCTCTTAGAAAGCTATACAATTTTATGAATAGCAAACCATAAAAAGAATCTCAGTAGGCCTCGAACCCACACTGTCTGGCGCAATGGTCTCTAGGTTACCAACCATTACGCCTACTCTCTCTTACTCTCTTTTAACTTTTATTTTGTATATTACGTATGTACTGCATAATATATATTCCTAAGGAGACTCTAGCATAAACTCAAAGGAAATCTTTAAATTTATCTGAAATTTGTCAATTTCCAAGAAATAACCGTGAGCACAGCAATAAGTACATAAATAATGGGTTTTTGACGCTAAGGAAATTCATAAAGCTAGATATGTTTTAAAAAAATATTTTTATAAATCTAATTAAAGAACAATCAAATATTATTAAACATTATTGAAGTTATAAATAATGGATTTATTAACAATCAACCAAATGACTGTCACAGATAATACAAAATGACGTTACTAACTACCAACATTACAACAAACCAATAGCAAGAGTCCATGTAGTTTAATGCATCGTATCAACAGATGGCGATGTTTACATTATTTCTTAAGATATGTACAAGCATTTGTTTTTTATCTTTATTATAAAAGACACACTCAAATGTTATTTCAATTTTGAATAAATTGTATTTACCATGAGCATCTCTGTAGTAAGCATGAGTGACGCTACGGAAGCGCTCTTGTCCTGCAGTGTCCCATATCTGAAGCTTCACTTTTATACCATCTACAGTAACTACCTTATTCTGAAATAGATGGCGTTAGTGATACTATATTAGCGACGTTATAAAATTAAACTTCTATTTTAACATGCAAATAGGTCTAATATAATACATTTATATCAAACATAGTACTTTGTTTGAACGTATGTTATCATATTGTATGCACATCACAAATTTATATTTAATAATAAATAATAATAAAATTAGAAGTTATATTTTTATGTATTTATAGGCTTGCACTTATTGCATTCACATTATCCGACTTACTAAATTTATAACTATTATAGTAGTTTAAATGAAAATCTTTTCCTTTTCGTTTTTTTTAATGAAACAACTAGAAACTTAGGTAATGATTTTATGTTCTCCCACAAAACTATTCAAACTTTAAATAAAACATTAGTAGTTCATACAAATAGAAACACAGAAATAAATTAAATGCCTATAGACCGTCGTAGCTTTCCAATAACCATCAGGCACATACCATAAATCAAACAGACAAAAAAACAACGGTGCTTTGGTGCAATAAATCACTCAGCCGTAGAGTCGATTCAATCACAGCTGTCAAGCTAACGGGGCGGGAACAGAAAAAGCGCGCCAAACTTTAACACCAATAGCGGAGCAGCAAACCGGCTACGTATCCCCGTGACTGGTCCATTTGAACTTGGAACCCTTGCTAACGATCTTATTAATAAATAATAAAGTGAATGCTAATTAACAACCAGCCAGTTAAAATGGCTGCAATAAAAACTCTATGGTAAAAACAAAAAAGCGGTAGTATGTTAAGGCAATGTAAAAGGAAATTGCTGTTGCGGTTGCGTGTACCCGGAAGTCAATGCCAACGGTGGAAATGTAGTTGCCGGCGAGAAACGTGCCATCCCGGAAGCGGACGAGCATACATGTTTTACCCACTCCGCTATCACCGAGCAGCATAACCTGAAAGATGAAATACACGAAAATAATTTTTGAAAATATTATTATTAATAAAAAATTTAGGAGACTAATTTTACATGTAACGTTTTATTAAATAAGTTTAGTTGGGTTGCGATAAATACTTACTAACCTTTCCAAAAACGTCATATTTATCATCTTGTTTCCCATATTTATCCCATTGCTCACTCGGCGATGGTGGATCACTATGCGGCATCATGGTAACCTCTTCAGATTTCTCTTCCTCGTCTCTGGCCTCTGGAAGGTTCCGCGCCCACGTAGGCCTCACTCGACCAACGACAACTCGCTTCTCCATTTGTCTATTGTCCGTTGCTTTTGGATTCCACATGTTCTTTATTTAAGTATTGGCGGTTAAAATGAGCCTTTTAACATTTTAGTGCAATTTCACGTTTTAATTCACGATAACACTGCGTACTGCGTTCGAAAATAGTTCATTGTTTGGCTACGCTGACTTTGTTGGAAGGAGGTTGGTAAATACATTTCATTCTTTTATTAAATAATTCGCTAATTCATAAATTTCTTAAGTGGAGATACAGAGGGAACTTGCGATCACTACCTATTTGAAGATTTTATATATTCAACATTTCCTATCCGAAGTTCAACTACCGCACGTAACACATTTGTACAGTAACATCATTTAAGAAAAATTCTGCTATTATTATTATATCTTTGCTTCTGTTCCATTGTATGTTACATTTATAGTTTCATAACTCGATATCGTGACAACATATGTATACCCATTGTTGATTTTAATACGAAATGATATTTTTAGCTCGCTAAAATCATTGCATAACCATTTAAAGTGCGCGAGCGGTCCTTAATGTTTTTGCTCTTTGAAATATTATTTATATATGCATGCGAGAGTTAAAGAGTAGGCTAATTACTGGTAATAGCTTTGACCTTTACCTTTACAAAACAGGTTTAAATTAAGCTCCGTAATGTATTTCATTTTGGTAGACGCAGTTTCTTTCATATAATTATATTTATATATGTAAGGCAATTAAATGAAATAGGGATACAGTGTCATTGTTTTCATACTCTATCTTATCAAATTCATTTCATATCGTTACTTAGATACAGGGTCGGCCCAGTTTAGACGACTAGTGTCCATAGTTATGAGTATTTAGTCTAAGAATTGAAGTGGCACACAGTGTTAATTTAAGGTATGGATATATAAAGATTTTAATCTAAAACTAAGCCAAAAAATGTACTTATTCAATTTCATATACGGTTAAAGCTATAATAAACCACTTTTTATGATATTTATTGCGTTTATATATTGCTTAAATAAACTTTATGATAAGAGGCCCCTTCAAAATAATAAAGAAAATTAAAGAAATTTATTTGAAATTTAAAAATTCATAAATATAAGAAAAATATAATGTCTCTGTCGACAATAGAGCTGGTGGGTCGCCTGATGGTAAGCGCTACCATCGCCCATGAACATTTGGAGAGGCATAAATTTCAAATTGGAAAGGGATTAAGAAAGGAATGACGAGAGGAATAAAAGAAAGGACTGGGAATGGTAAGGAAAAGGATGTAGACCTCCGGCTCACCGAACGAAACACATTAGTTAAGCTATTTCAGGCCGGTCTTCTATTGGGATATGATACTTCCCCGGTGCGAACTGACCCAATTCGTGCCGAAGCGTGCTCGACTAGCACATACGAATTTATAATACAGTTTATAGTGAGAAAACAACTTGTTTCACCTTGTTTACTGAAAGCCCGTTTTAAACCCCACGGCGTTTAACAACCTTATTAACTCGATTTCATTATTACTAGATGTAATTTAGCTTTTTGACTTGTCACAGACAACGTTAACATAACAATTAATACAATTAGCTAGATACCATGACATCGTTACTTTCAGTATTGAAATTGAAGCATTAAAATTTTAATGGAAACTTTAACGTCATGATAGAAGGACTGACAACCCTATGAAGGGGCTTCCGGCCCGTCACGACCCTTATCAAGGGGTAAGGGTGACAAGAACAAATAAGATAGGTATTTATTAAATATAAGTTTGATTTTATCGTCAATTAATCTAACAATTTCAGCGGTTCAATATTTTACATTTTGACAAATCAACTGCGAAATGTTTCCAATATACAGCTATATGGGGGTGGAGCACGCATCGGCATGCATCAGGCCAGCTAGTACGGGGAAGTACCACATCCCCACTGAAAACCGTACCGTGTAGAGGCACTACTTCTCCGAACGGTCATGGGCGGTGGTGGTCGCTTACAATCAGGCGAACCACCAGCTCGGTTGCCAGTTTATTCTAATACAATACGCTCTGTTTGGTCCATCCTTAAAAAAAACAATAACAACTAAAAGGTGAATGTAACGACATGTAAAATTCATACCAAATATTTTTCAGCCCTGAATGACACAGGCGACATATGCGAATCTACTTTTATAAATGCCATAGATTATAAGAAATGTGATGCTAAATAAAAAACACTAAGGTAACTGCTATAAATCATGTCCATACTCCATATCTTCGTAGCTACATCACATGTATGTGCAAATGTTAGGGATCTCCCGACCCTCCGTTTACGCAACCCCCACGCTGATCTGAGCAAAGTTATTCAACGATTGGTAGTGCGAGAAACAGGTGTCCGACTTAATACAAATATTAAGTTTATCATCTTTTAAGTTGTTCATAAATGCTCTTCGCATTTTATAAAAAAATCTCTGAATTATTTCAACTATTATATTTATGTAACTATGTACTAAATTGATCATGTGAAAATTACCATTTTAGATGTAAATTTCATCTAAATTGGTAATTTTCAATCATTATAAGCATTACGGGAAACATTGTATTGAAAACAATAAATAATACTCAACACAGACATTTATTTAAACAACTATACATTTGCCATTTACCATAGGTTCGGAAAGCAGTTTCTACAGACAAGTACCGGCAAGAAACTCTATTGTGGTTCATAATAATATAGGAATCTGTACATTTCCAAAAATATAATTTAAATATGCCCCAGCCCATTCTCTCGCTTCCCTAAACATAAGATTTAGGTAATTACTTAGTCTGGCCATAAATACTGTTACACTTAATTATAAAAAAATATTACATTTGAATTTCGAATCTGTCATT
>NC_052121.1:7319783-7327263 GCF_012273895.1 Zerene cesonia | reverse complement strand
GTAATAAATGTTATTTGCAGTTAACAATTTTCTTTTTTCTTTATTACAATATTTATGGCAAGACTAGGTATATTATCCTTAGAGAGCAGTTAAAGCTTTACTCTCGAGTACATGAAGCTTTGTATGATCTTATTACATAGTAACTGCTAAGTGTTCACCTGACATGATGCTGTGAGATTAATCACTTAACATTGTTCTAAAGTACCTAAGATAAGTCGTAAGTGAGATTGATGTTGAAAATGATATCTAAATCAATATAACTAGCTGTTGCCCACAGCTTCGTCCGCGTGGTGAAAATAAATTTGATGGGAATGAAACGTTTCACCGCGGCAATAAGTACCTATCTTCTGTCGCAATAATTTTTTTGTTAAACTGTAGATAGGAAAAAGGTTGCTTTTTATCGAAATTTCAAATCAGTGACAATGAGAATAACAAACTTTAAACACCACAATCACTAAAGATCTTCATAATTCGGAGACCTCAAAACATGTGCTCTAGGCGCCTTAAATGGAACCTTATTGCAACATTTACTCGTATCAATCTCAGACTCAACCGATCAAGTTAAGCTAAACAATACATTATATTATAAATTGTAAGTAAGAACAAATTAAAAGATTCAAAATAAGGGGGAACTGATAGAGAGTTTTCTATAACAATGAAGCGAGTTCGTTACGTGTACGTATGGCTAAGCGCAATCTTCGAGATCCGCTTATCCAATTGCGTAATATCTATTTCAAATCTATAATTATTTTATACAAAAGGATCGTCGACGTTGCGGGAAAATGGAACATCAATTTTCTATCAAACACAAAAAAAATCACGCCAGACGCCAAATAACTTAATTGTATATAATTCTTCTTGTATACAGAGATAATTAATTGTAAGCATTGACAATTATAAATACATTTAAAAATCGTTTTAGTTTTCTTCAGCGCACCCAGAACGTCTCGAGGGTTATCTGGTAATGTTAATGTTCCAACGATTTCATTAAAAAGATATTCCTTCCATACAAATATTTATCAACGCTCTAAAAGGTATGTACTATTCGGAATAAGTCCGTTAATTGCTTTTCGCGCTGCGTTCTGAATGAAAGTCGATAACTCCGATTAATGAAACCTCTGTTTTTTCAATTTTAATTAAACCCGTTTTTAGCAGCGTATATGCGTACAGCGTAGAAAGTGATTATAATATATGTTGTTTTTAAAATGTGCATGATTTTATACCATTCATTAAACAAACAATTACGTCCTTATATATGTTTTAGACGTAACGCAATATAACGTAACGTTATGTAGCAAAAAGCTTTTTTAAAACCAATAATGCAACCGTCTTTGTGTAATTTAATATTACGCTCCATTTAGCAGAAAATGTTACTACATAATTATGCTAGCGCAGATTGAGTGTGCATTATGTAAATTTGGCCAATTTCACGTGTAAAGTGTATGAGACGTGAGAACCTTTCAAGCGCGGGCAGCAGTGATAATGTGTCAACGACTGGACCGTGTGACTATTATCATAAGGGGTTGCCTTGGAGAGTTGGCTTGCTTTTTGTCAAAAATTTATCGCCATTCAGGTCATTTCATTAATATCGTATTTACAGTAACAAAATCTATTTTCAAATAATGTAGATACATAATTAAATACTATTAACTATTGCAGATATACGTGTACGAACCTAGCCGCTTGTCCTGGCTTCGTCCAGTTTGTGCCGGGATAAACAGTGTGTTACACAGTTAACATGTAGCTATCTAATTGTAAAAGTAGCAATAGTGTTCGATTTAAATCGTAACAAATGAATAATAAAAAATCCTCTCTTCATTATTAGCATACCTAGATTATGCCGAGCTGTGACGACCGTTTAAGGTCACAGAAGCACGACCAAAAACTTGTATTTCTGTAGTATATGAATTACATTTATGCACACAACACTGAGTTTCATCTAACTCGTTCAGTAGTTGAGGGATGATTGAATAACAAATATCGATCATTGAATAATGCTTATAGATAATATGTTTGTGTTAGTCGTTAAAAATATAATTTTAATAACTAGCACGCAAAGTAAATCTCAAAAGTCATACGAAAGCGATCTGCAGCCGCAGGCCAAAGAAAAAGTTGCCTTATGATCGAATAAGTTTTCTCATTATCAATAAATTTTCACTTTCTTTGCAATAGCGCTACGTTCATAATTTGAAATGGCGTCATGCTATTTAAAGTAACTGAGAGATATTTAGTTATTGAGCAGTAAGTTCCACAAACAAATGAATGAAAGACTTCTCTCTTCCCTGTTGTAAATCCTTTCTTTTCCTTTCCCAGTAACGTCAACATTGGCAGAGGCACTTTTCCTACGAATATTCCTGGACGGTGGTGATCGCTTACCATCAGGCGATCCACCAGCTCAATGGCCCGACAAAAAACAAAATCTCAAATGAAAAAACACATTAGGACTGCCATATGTAAACGACAATTAGGTATATATTTACAAATAATAAATCTAACGAAAACATTACTTTTCCGATTTTTAGAGGCAGGAATATTCTTGATAACTTGTGGATATTAAAATCAATTTTTGCTTACATTTACATTTCCTTGCCCGCGGACAATTCTTTTCTTTTGAAGTGGGCAATATTTTCAAATTCAGTGTTAAAACAAAGACAACATTAAAATTTTCTTCATAAAGGTTTTAGTCGGAAACTATTTCTGCCGCCTGTCTTTCTTCTGTTTTTGTGTATTCTTCAAATACAATCTAATAATGTAAATAGGTTTAATTTTAATCTGTATATGTGTCACAATATTATTCACCAAATTACTTAGAATTGGCTGGTGCGATTTTCGTAAAATTTTGTCTACATCCAATTTTCATTCTCCTAAATGGTAAGAGTAAGGCATAACAGGCTTAGCTAGTAATTTATAATATTATTTTATGAAGCCTAAAATTAAAACTTTAATCAGATTTTATTATTCATATCTAAATAGAATCGTGTGCAAAGGTCAAGGATAGTCATCAATTATAAGCCTTACTTCTTACTTGGTTCACAACATTATTGTTTGTGTATTATGCTGTAGAAAATTATGGAATAACCATGAGGGCAACATATTTATGATGGGACCCTAAAGATAAACATCTGAACGCACTGTTAGCTAGGAAGGGGAGAAAATCGCATGCATCCCTGCCCAGCTAAAAACGTCAGTCAGTTTAAAAAAGAACCCCACTGCTTTTTTTTAACTATAATTCTCAA
Organism: Zerene cesonia; assembly: GCF_012273895.1. Classification (NCBI taxonomy): domain Eukaryota; kingdom Metazoa; phylum Arthropoda; class Insecta; order Lepidoptera; family Pieridae; genus Zerene; species Zerene cesonia. The sequence goes on along the minus strand of NC_052121.1, from coordinate 7,324,027 downwards.
TATAACCATATAAAAATGGCGCCAAGTTCAGGCTGAAATAATATTTAGTCTGTTGTCTAAGCCGCATCTCAAAAGTCCGCCAGTTTAGTTTTTACATGCAACAGTAATAACTACCAATCCTACTAATATTATAAATGCGAAAGTTTGTAAGGATGTGTGTGTGTGTTGCTCTTTCACGCAAAAACTACTGAACCGATTGCAATGAAATTTGGTGCGTACAGCTGGACAAGTGGAATAACATATAGGCAAATTTTTATCCCAATATTCCTACGGGATACGGACTTACGCGGGTGAAACCGCGGGGCACAGCTAGTATTATAAATGCGAAAGTTTGTAAGGATGTGTGTGTGTGTGTTGATCTTTCACGCAAAAACTACTGAACCGATTGCAATGAAATTTGGTGCGTAGACAGCTGGACAACTGGAATAACATATAGGCAAATTTTTATCCCAATATTCCTACGGGATACGGACTTACGCGGGTGAAACCCCGGGGCGCAGCTAGTAGCCTAGAACAATAAGTATCAATTCTGCTCATTAAAACGTAACAACATCCTATTGGACTTCAAGTGAACTGTTATTTTGACAAGAGCAAGTTAAAATGTTCCTTTTGTGACTACAGTTACATCGGAACTTTGTTATAATAACGGTATCTACGTAGGTATTAAATTGAACGTTGATTGTGGGAAATTGGAACTGTCCCAGGCGGTGTCTGTTCGTCGATGTTGGGAAACAAAATTATGTTTTGTTTCGGGAAATAATTTACATCGTTGGGTCATGGTTGTGATATAAAATTTTACGTCGTGCTTGTACAAACAGTTCAATGTTTTATGTTACAATTAGTTTTATTTATGTTGCTTGGAAGGGATAAAAAACAGCATATCAAAATAATCTTTTGTAATTGTTTTTAGTAAAATAAACATTTATTAACAAATTTACCATATAAAATGATAACATTTTGTAAAAAAATATATTTTTTTAAATTAAACCCTTTTCTGTCCCTCTTGCAGACAACACATTCTATACTAATTCCAAATTGCTTATGGATTAATAATATAACAAGTAAAATCAGTCCCACCATACAAACACACAAATTAACTGTTTTTCACAGATAAAACAGAACAACATCGCGGCTCGCTCCCTTTTACTCACCCATCCCAGTCCTTTCATGCATGTGGTGATTCCTTCCCTTTTCCTTTCTTTTCTGCAAAAAGCCGGCAACTCATTTGCGACATTAGTTCAGGTGGTGAGGATCGCTTACTATCTGGCAACCCACCAGCTAAATAAACAGCATTGAATTAAAAAATTAGTTATTTACTTTCAATGTCCGCTGATAGAATCGCCATTTATCCTGAATTTAAAACTCATTACCAATTATAATTCGCTAACGCACGGAAAAACTGAAAGCTCGATTGCAAAATATTAAAGTTCATTAATACACTTGCATTTAAATAAGTCACTTGATAATAATATTATTATTTATGTTGTCCATATTAATATTGCCCTACTTTTATACATGAGTATAGCAAAATAAAATAAACAAATTGAAACGTATTTATATACCAGGAGTGTATTTTTATGTTACAATATAGGACGGGTTGCTATCTAATATGCATATAATAATCTAGTCAATTATGTAATATATCTTTATAAAATACTAGACGCTCGTTTCGGATCCGCCCGGATATCAGGATTCCAGTTTTAATTAAGCTTTTAATTGGGATAAAAAGAATCCTATCACCCAAGTCAGCTCATACCCTGTCAGTATACCAAATTTCATTAAAATCCGTTCAGGAGTTTCAGCGTGATTGACGGACAAACATGAAAAATAAAAATTTCATTTATGATATTAGTGTGATAGCGTTATATTTATAATTCGATAAAAATTACATCTCTTCAAACATATTATAGTGTTTTCGTTTATATAAATTAATACAAATAAAAAATACTTGTAAAAAAAACAATTCGAATTTTAAACTCGCTTTTGATTTTAAGGTCAGACATTTCAAGCTGCTTTTTAAGAGTTTTAAAACATAATTCTTTAGGTATAAGCATAGGAATGTAAGTTTTAAAGTAGTTTATAAGTGTCCAGGGCAGCTTTGCAAAGATTTTTTATTTATTTCCTTTTCTTTACTTTAATGAGTACTTTTCTACTCAGTAAACTAGGAAAATTGACGAAAACTACTATTTCTAGTGGTAATCATTTCATTCTTTATATGTTTAATATTCCTTTATAAATTATAGAGGTTATGTAAACAATGATAATAATTTTTCTATACATTCTTAATTTACATCTTAATGGTTACGTGTTCAAAAACGAGTGTATCCGATCTTTTACGATTAAGGCAAGTCACATTTGTAGGCTTGGTTTTGTCAAAAATATGGGCATGAGTCAAGTTTAATTTGGCAGGTAGTAATTGCTTTTCAACTTCGTCTCAGGTTGGGGCAGGGGACAAAAGACAAAGTAAAGCTCTAACAGTGAGTCTGCAAACAACTTTGTGATTAGTTCCCCTAGTGCTAGACATTCTCTAGAATAAAATATAGGACTAAATTATACCTAGGTATAATGTATAGACAGGAAAGTATCACCTCTGTTCACGCTTCTTATAAAGTATATAAGTCATAAGTCATAATATTGAAATCATTGTTCAATTTAAGGGAAATAGATGTTAATCGATTATTCCAAATCCCTATTAATATTATAAATGCCAAAATTACCCAGACTGTCTGTCTCTTTTTCACGCCTAAACCACTATACCCATTCGCCAACCTAAACCCTCAAATATACTCGTACTAACGTAGAATACATATAACGTAGAAACAGGAGATATAAATTCAAACTTCGATTATTGAATGCATTGTAACAGGAATTAAAAAACTTCGATCAATGAATCGCATAAAAGCTGCTCATTACTTCGCATTCTATGTGGAATCCCTTTCAGCATATAATAAATTACATTTCGCAGTCTAAAAACTCGCAGGCGAGTATCAAATTTCATTCGCATCGTAAAAGGCTCAGATTCCTCATAAAGTCAAAAGCAAGTCTAGGTATATTATAGCTATATCATTGCCCGCTACTTGATTGGCTTTATCGTTAAAGCGTTGATTAATTAATTAATAAGAACTTTCTGGAATGTTCAATATTTTAATCGAGTAAATGCTAACAAATTACAACGAAATAGCGAATAGGAATTTCGAAAATGTAAAGTTGCAAAGAAAAAGCCCTTTCATAATAATGTCTAACGAAGCATAGTAATGTTAGAAGCAAATAAAAAAATCATAATCAGTACCAACGAAGTGTATTCAAAATTATTTTAACCTTTCGCGACTGACAAATTTGATAAAAATAAATGTAAGGATGGGTAATTTGTTCTTAGAATTTTTATAATAAATGAGCAAAAATCGAGTTAATGTTTTGATATTAAATTAAACATGCTTGCTTAAATTTGAATACAATCACCACCTTTATCAAATATACTAATATTGTGTAATATGTATTTGTTATATTATTATTACTAAGAGGAGCCTAGCATTATACCATTGCACTTATTTCTTTTTTACTTTATTTTCGCAGCTTAAATAAATACGCCAGGGTATCAAGGTTTACATTATAATGCATTACTCCCGTCGGGATCGGCCCGGGAGGTCGGAGTGGACAAGTAACAATATTTCTAGAGCTTTCCCTAAATACTTTTAGCTTTTATACTATCAGCAAACTCACGCAGAGTCCATTTGCAATTGCAATACATCGGCAATCGATAATTTAATTCAAATTCATGCGTACAATTTATTGGCGCATCTAAGAAAGTAGTAATCAGGTTGAAAGAAGGCCCATTGCTTTTTCTTGTATACAAGTACTGGACCGGTTTCAAAAATTCGTTCAGTATTAGAAAGCTGCAATTTCATAGGCTATATCCGAACCGTGGGCAAAGCCGGGGCGAAGAGCTAGTAACGCATATATCAAATGATATATTATAATTATAAGTACTAAATTAAAGATCAATAAAAGCGTTAATATCTAACCGATTCAAGTTTAACAATCCCGATTATATATATATATATATATATTAATTAATCGTACATATTTAGATGTTGCTTGTTTTAACCATTGCTTGGCTTCAAGCCATAGTTTATTAATTAATTTACGAAACTTGTAAGCAATTCCATTAGCCCGTCAAAAGCAAGCATGAGATAAATCACGTTACTGAGTCTTACCTACGCGTTATAATTTAGTTATCGATGAAG
>NC_052121.1:7156883-7318783 GCF_012273895.1 Zerene cesonia | reverse complement strand
AGCCCGTCAAAAGCAAGCATGAGATAAATCACGTTACTGAGTCTTACCTACGCGTTATAATTTAGTTATCGATGAAGGATCAATAAACCCTTTCCTTGATTTTGTTAATCTTGGTGACGTGACATTTCAGAGAAAACGATTTTATTATTAACAGGTGCGCTGAGCTGTCTTAAATCCTACTAATATTATAATTGCGAAAGTTTGTAAGGATGTGTGTGTCTCACGCAAAAACTACTGAACCGATTGCAATGAAATTTGGTACGTAGATAGCTGGACAACTGGAATAACATATAGGCCACTTTTTATACCGATATTTCTAGGCGATTTGGACTTAAGCGGGTGAAACCGCGGTGTGTAGCTAGTTTCTTATAAATGGACTGGGTAAAAGGGTTCAAATAATCTTGTAATTATTCAATTACAAGATAATTTGTACACGTTTGAATATGGTATCATTATTACACATTTAGTAATTTTTTCGATGTGGTTGTCAGCAAACTGGTGTCGGATTTATTTATTTTACAAAATGGACAAGGAACGCATAAATTAATTAGGCAACATTGTGACAGCTGTCTCAGGCGCCTGGTGTCAACCGAACTGTAAGAATTTAAATATATATCTAAAATAGAAGTAAAGGCAGTTTTACAACAGTACATCTTGAATGTATGACGAAACTAGCTGCGCCCCGTGGTTTCACCCGCGTAAGTCCGTATCCCGTAAGAATATCGGGATAAAAAGTGGCCTATATGCTATTCCAGTTGTCCACCTTTCTACGTACCAAATTTCATTGCAATCGGGTCAGTAGTTTTTTGCGTGAAAGAGCAACAAACACACACACATCCTTACAAACATTTATAATATTAGTAGGATATTTTAAAAAGAACGACAATGACCAGCACTTCATAACCTTAAGTACAATTTAGGGTTGTAACAACTTCGTTATTCATAAACGCTGATAATTATGAAGCCAATAAAGAATATATATTTGTATAGCTGAACCGTTCAATTTACAATATTCAAACATATATGAAATATTTATTTAATGCATATAATATGAACCAATTCCGTTTCCATAAGGGTTACCTCATCAGCATGAAAGCTGTCACGAACTCAATTTCAAATTGAAGTAAACACCGAAAGAGATGTCAGTTCATACAGCCCGTAGGTAGGAATCAAATATTCAAGGTACAATTATCTTCTGTCAAAGGTTTTTCGCGGCTATGAAATATGTAGTTTCTTGCAATATTATAGCACTTATTAAATCTTAGATCAAATATATATAAATTTAAATATGGTTCACAGACTGAACATATTAATTAAACTTGGGTAAATCTATACTTATATTAAAAATCTGAAAAGTTGTTTGTTAGTTTGAACGCGGTAATCTCGGGAAGTACTGATACGATTTAAAAAATTCTTTCATAGTTAGATAGCCCATTTATTGAGGAAGGCTATATACATATGTACCACGGGCGAAGCCGGGGCGGACCGCTAATATAAGATAAGTATACGATACAAGGTTGATTACTATAACTTAAACAAAATAGTGAAATAATTGCAACATATAATGAAGATAAGTGACAAATTCGATCTCTTACTCACAACTCATATTCATACTTGTTTTTACCTCAAAAAACGATTTTCAAATTCGTAGTCATGAAGGGATCAATTTAGATGGCAGAGCGTGTTTCAGGAAAATCGCTCAAAGGCGCAATTTTTCACAAGTTTTTTCATAACTGCTTTGTGCGTTTGACTGCTACGGCGGATATGTTTCACCTTTGAATGTGCGAGCCGAGCGCGATGGATTAAAGGCAGGTTGTTGTTTTATAATTTTTCGGTTTGAGAATACAGCCAACTGTAGCTAGCTGTTTTAAAGCGAAGTTTCGAATTAGCTACTGAGTGAGGAGACACTAATATAATAAAATGTGTAATAACAAAAACTATGGAGTCTGAACATTCGAAATTTAGGTATCATATTATGACCTCGGATTAGTTTATTAATAAAGCGTTCCTTTAACAAAAAATCCACAGCATTAATAGCACTATTTGTAATTTTTAGGATATAGTATCCTTTTTATATACTTGTTACCTAATATTTTATATGCGTTATGTTGTGTTTGTTAACTTTTACTCTGGCTGCCTAGAAAAAATCACTAATAATAATAAAAAGTGGACAAGCGATTGAACGGCCCAATAAGTTCCTCTTTTTATTTCTCTAAATAGTTGTAGGGTTTTCTGTGTAGTGTAAACTTTAACTGTATTGACGAATTCATATATCGATATAAAAATAAGCAACAAGATATCTAAATAGAAATAAGCAATTCTCTGTATTTCTGTTTATCCAGACGAAACAAATATCTTCAAGTGATACGCTTTAATAGATCCTTTATTACACAAGATTATAAGTTTCGTATTTTGCAAAGAAACAATAGGCATAAGAAACAAGTCTTAACAAAGGTACTAGCAGGGAACACTTTAACTTTCAAAGTAATCGAATTTTATCACAAACAGAAGTTATCAGCGAGGGTTTCCATTACACGCTCTCTGATTAAAGCGCTGTTCACTGTTCCTATATGTTAGTTCGCATGAGTCGCTCCGTTGAATACAGGTGTGATATATTTTTAGTTACAGGCTGGAGAGTATGTTTTTAGGTTTTTTATAGACAGTCCTGGATTAAGTTTGATTTTTTATGCTGATATTGACCTTATACAACTGTTAGTGCAGCTTTTTAGTTAAAAAGCAAGTGAAGATGAATTTTGCTTAGTTACGCGACGTACATATTTTAAACGATTTCATTAGATTTTTTTAACAGTTTTTATAGTATAATTGATTTATATAACGATAACGTTTTATTGTGTATTCCAAATATAAACACACTCAAGTGAAGATTACCAAGAGATATTAAACCTATTTTATATAGAATGAATGGTTGTAAAAATTATTAGATGCTCTACTACGTCCTTTAAAGCTTCTCGTTCACTGTTCCACTGGATTAGTTTACGTGAGTCGGTTCAGTGAATTTATGGGTTATTATGTACATATATACATTTGGAAATAAAAGCAAATATGTGTTTTTGCCTTTACAAGAAATCTTGTTGTGAGTTCCACTTTGATTAGAAATAAAATCAAAGCGAGATTTAAAAAAAATGTATCCGAACAAGATGGATAGAGTTGAAATATGGTATGTTATTTTTTGAGCTAGTGAGTCACTGCTCTTTATTGGAAAACGTTCTGTAAAAGAAACAACTTCATTATAATGGTTATATATAGATTTTTTGTATTTGAAACAATTCAGTTTCCATATAAATAATGCTATAAAAATTTATTAAAATAAAGCGTTGAAAAAAACGAATTAAAGGAAACTCATTAATCTAAATTTAACCGTTAACACGAGTTGAACGAATTTCACCACATTCTCTGTTGAAATGGAAATTGGGTCGAATCAATCGGCCCATTGAATATATGTAAAATTGCTTCTATAGGATTTTGATTTAGAATAGGTTCAATATAGATGTTACTATGTAAACCTCATTAACGTTAAAAATATCATATAATAAGTATTTCTTAATATCATAATAAGTATTTCTTAATATGGGACTGGCGTAGCTACCACTCCCGTCTATTTTCAAGCTAAATCTACTCTATCACCTTTTCTGGGTCTCGTACTATATCCTTATCCTATTTTCGAATTCAATGACTAGACAATACTTTGTCTAGAACAGTTCGTTAAAATGGCGAGTCCAATCCGAATAATTTCAAATAGAATTCACACGTAGCAAATCAACATTATTTATCGAATATTTGAATATTTCGATACCAATATCATCACTAGTACATTTTTCACTCGCATTTGAATTCAATAGTTAATACAAAAACTCTTATAGGAGCTTAAAATGCACTATTACGACGATATTAGACCCTGTTATTATGTTACGAATGTTCAAAATTAGTTCATTACCATTACTTTAGATAAATCAACATAATATTATAATAAATGTCTTCATTTGTGGTGTTAAAGGTACCAATTAATATGAAACTATCTAATTTTATGCTAACTTATGATAGCCCCAACATTTATACCACAATTTCTGTATAATGGTCTCCCTGACGTCGGAAGGGGCTTTGTTATCCCCTCACGTTTCGATGTAACGGGAACATAAAAGGTATCTATTTGTTCATTGTTTTTACTTCACACAATATATCGTTAGCAACATAGCTACATGATTAAAATCAACCGAACTTACCGGAAGGGTAACTCAATAAAGGGTTCGAATTACGTATTGGGGAAATGCTGTATGGAATTCGTGTAAAGCGAGCGTTGCGAAAATTGTTCTATCTGATAATAATAATCTATACTATTATTATAAAGTTGAAGAGTTTGTTTGTTGGCACGCAACTAATCTCAGGCACTAACGCACTAATCTCAGGAACTACTGGTCCGATTTGAAAAATCATTTCATTGTTTCATAGCCCATTTATTGAGCAAGGCTATAGGCTATATATGTACCACGGGCCAAGCCGGGGTGGACCGCAAATATTACAATGTGAGCATAAAAAAGGCTTTAAAGAAGTTCCTAAATTAAATATCAACTCTTATGTCAAGAAGCAACAACCACTGTTTCGCGTACAATTTTTTTATGAATAGATTTTGTACACTCTCTACATAGCAATTAATAACCAATGGTACTTCTCTACAGCACAACAGTTAACAGTTAGTAAAAACAGTTCTGAAATCTTGTAAGCGTCATTCCATATTCCCATTTACGTAGTCTATTTCAAAACCCAAATTCGTGAAACATTTCCTTTCATTATTACAAAACGGTTCTTAAATACGAAGAATTTCATATTCCTCCCAAAATATTTACTCAGACGTGTTTTTCATATTTTAATGAATTTTCACTTTGTACGATATGAAAACACCTTTCGGAATAACGTATTTACACAGGTCTATTACGGAATTTTGAGGGTACTGAGGAATCAGCAAACATATCGAGCAAACATCATCTTTGTGACATAAGAAGTTATTGAATACATCGAAGATCTAATCAGAATACACGTATTTCCTAAATATAAATAACCTTTAGATATAACAGAAGGTATATAAATATGATTTGAATTTTTACTGCAATGAAATTGTAGTGTGCCTTATTTTATTTACGATAAAAACACGCTATTTCTTTTTAATTTTTCCAAAACATGTAGGTAGTAGAAACTCTTTTTAACAAAATTAAACTCCGTATTGATAAAATAAGTAAATAAAGTATTTTCTTAACATAATAATCCGTAAAGAAGTCACTTCAGCAGACTTCGAGCCGAAGTATAAATATCTACACTTAATTGAATTGAAAAACTATGTTAATTGTCTTAACACAGTTTCTATCAATTAAATTAACATTAATTTCTATTTATAAACGGGGTCCTAACGTTCCTAACATAAAGAAAGTTAAACGTTAGAGTTAGTTAGTTGTATTTTGATACAGTCCAAAACAAAATGAATGTAATAAACAGTAGGTTTTGCTTTCTAAGATGTTCAGATTTACAATACCTTGTAAGTATGCTTGTGTTGTCTTTGATTATCAAAGAGATATCCACGATTTTACTTCCAAGAAATAAATAACATTAATACATAGTTTATTTCCTTTTATAATCACACAAAAGCATAAATCCATTTTGAAGATTTCCGACGTTCACAAAAAGAAACATAATCTACAAAGTAACTAGATCAAACGCAATCACTACCTAAATCTAGATTCAAGTAAATCAAAGTCATAGTCTATTATCCTGCTCAATACGGCTGTGTTCGTTGAGAAGATAATATATAATCCTCCATGATCGGCTTATAGCATTTGTAACATTACTAATATGTCATAGTATTGATCTCTGAAATATAACCAGTATTATTTTGAAAGGATTTTCTCGGCGGTTTTATATCATTTAATAATGAAAATAGACTATGTGACCTTTGTCTGTAAAATATCTTGAATGTTTTGTACAAAAATCTTAATTATATACGAACGGTTTAATGGGGACTATATGTTAATTTTTGATAAATAATCTATAGTTTCGTTTTACGTCAATATCTGTCTGTCTGTGGGATTGTAGCGCTCGAACGGATTGAATTGATTTGTTTTTTTTATTGACTGACTGTTTGTTTATGATGGTAGCTATAATTGGTTAATATCAGTCGAGCGGTGTCAGAGTTTTAGCTCTTTTCCAAAATGGGAAGCGCTTCACGCGTGTCAGTATTATATTATGTTTAATTATATTTTATTCTAATTTCAGACTTTCTCTCGGACTCAATTTTATGTTGACTTATTTAAACGTCCATATTTGTCATCAAAAGTTGAGCAATTTTAGTTTCTCGTATTTGTTTTCACTTGTATTTTGAATCGTATATGAAAAATACTGGATTAATGGAGTGAATGCGAGAGAATCCGCGCTGGTTATCTAGTTAGGTGCCTTGCTGTTTAAAATTATTATTAATAAATGTGGTTTTTAAATAGGAGTTTTGTGTCATAACTTGCTAGTACGGTCTCAAAAATTCTATTTTATTTTTATGCGTGTAAGTTATGACTTGATTGTACGCAAAATCAATATAATTTCATGAATTATGATACTTCTCTATGTAATAACGGTAAGATTTTGTTTCATGTATCATACAGTCAAACACAATAGTACCGAAGCAATTACACTCAGATTTTTGTCTTGTACGCAATTGACTCAACAAATGTATTTAATTACTCGCTATATTGTCTTACAAAGACCTTTCATTAGGGCCTATTAGCGAAAATCCCTAAATCCTGTATACGTGTATTGCCGTTGTTCTAAGAACAATACCGCTCATTGTCTTCAAGATTGCTACTTATAAATAATCACTGCTAGTGACAGCCATTCAAAGTAATGGGGGTAACTTTTAAAACGTATCGTTCGATATATTTCGGTACATCTTATGCTTTCATGATACACTGGTAATTAAAAATTTCTTTTTATTTGTCTTTTAAATAAAAAAAAAATGTTTTAAGAGAAGTTTTTACAGATATTTAAATATTCGAGGAAATTATAGCGAATCATAAAATAACTAGTTAAATTACAATTTTCATTATTGTTTACAACTTGAAAAATTTCTAAAAGGTTAGGATCCTGTTGAAATATTTCGCAATTGCGTCCTCATAGTTGCATAATTTTCATTTTCTATTGAGTGCATTAGATATTGTTTTATGTTTATTAGGTAACGGACTCAAAATAAGGGAGGCTAGTTCTCGTTACTTGCATTTGTTACAAAATGTTAAAATACCAATAAAAATACTGCTACAATTATTAAAATCTCCAATTTGTAGGATTGCCTAATATATGAAGCACTATATTAATTGCTATCTAAAAGATTCTACGAAACATAATCTTAATGATTAACAAAGATTGTAGTAGCGAAATTGTATATAACAGTATTTAATCATTGTTATCAAGAAAAGCTTTTTACATTTAATGTCTCAGAAGACAGCAATTCAGGTAGAGAGTTCCTTCGCGATTTTCACAGTAAATGTAAGAGCGAAGTTGCTTTGACCGAGTAATGGAATTTCAATTGAAAAGCATATAGATCGTTCATAATAATTCCACAACTGCTGATAGTTTTGAGTATTAATAAATGATACATATTTTTGACGGTAACGCATGAACGTCTGATGGGGTTGAATATATTTTGGATAGAAATTTCAAATTATAGTCTAGCGTATGCCACATAGGTTTATTATTAGGGTACTTATCAAACGAACCCACAGGTTGGAGCCAGTAACAACACCTATATTATTATTCTTAACGCTACACTTATTATCGGAGATAAAACGCCTTTTAAAGTCGTAACGCTTATTTTATAATCTAGAAAATGAAGGTTTATGATGATTATGATATAATTGCGTGTCTCATTGTTGAATTGGCCCCTAAGAAAGTTCTCGAAGTAATCTACAAACTCAATCCGCAATTATGACGTCGTCCGCAGGCAATTACTGTTCCAATAGCGTCTACTGGGGCGGAAACTGGCGGACCTTGACATGGTGTGGCTATAACAATGTGGTTTCATATTGCTTATTTGGTTAAGCGTTTATATGCGGGTGTGTTTGATACACCCAGCTCGCGATAGTATGGGTGGGCTATAAATCTAATATAACCAATAATTGTGAAATAAAAGTAAATTTTATAATTGTAAGATTGATGATGGATGGAATGTTTAAAAGTCTAAAAATTAACAAATAATACTAACTGTTTGAACTGGTTTACTTTCATGATCTCTATATTTAAAAATAAAACCCTATTTCCCTTCGTCATTACGTGTAAACTGCGTAACCAATTTCGCTAATTATATTTTAATTGTGTTCGTTATTGTAAGTAGAAAGATCTTATGAAATAAATTTTAATTAATCAACACGCGTTTACGTGAACCGTAATTTCGTATAGAAAATTCTAGGTTCCACAGTTCACATATTGGAATTACTCACTTGTGTGAGTGTTGCTCACAGATTCACACACACATTTGCAGATTTACGTTAGTGTCATTAAATTCTCGACAGTAAATATCGAATATTACAGCTTTAGAGTTGATGCATTTTAGTTCATAAAAGTGCCATAAATGTTATAGTTTTTATTACCTTACTAATAGGAATAGAATAGTGATAAAATCGCACTGAGAAACCGGTTTTATTAAATAATCTACACATTTCAAAACGTAATACGTTTTGAAATCTGCTCATTTTCAATTAATGAATTCAAATCAAGAAAATAAGAACTCGCATTGAAAATAATTACTCAAATGCGAATTATACAAAATCAACGGTATATAAATGACAATGAAAAATAAATAAAATCTATTACAACTGACCTAATGAAATTCTTTAATAAGCTAATTGACGTGACCGCCATTTATTAACTAACAAATCGAATAATCATATCATGTTATCTTCATTAAATAAATGATATATCTACTATCAGAGAGAACGTGGAATACAATAAGCTGATATTTATGAATCTCTTGATTGGCAGTCATTGAACATCGCCTGCTTTTATCATTTAATTTAATACTATTAACGAAGGAATTCTATTGTACGAATTATTTATTTTATTATACGAGAACAATGCTATTTAATTCTACGCTGCGTTTAAATATAAGTGAAAATATCAATAAAAAATGGGAGCGTTACAACAATAAACTGAATTTCAAAAACACTCAACATTTAAGGTGACAACGGGTCCGCCTATGGCAGGGCTCTTAAAACAGGGATATAAAAACTCGAGAATTTTCAGAGTGCGTTAAAAATAAGTACAGTCATTATTGTTTTATATTTACATCAAAACCAACTGTGCCGGTAACCCTACCTACTATAAATATAGGGTTTTCACCGTTTCAAATTGTATATATATTTCTGTAATATTGTAATTTACATGTGGTGGCTCGGTGGTGAGAACCATGGACTTCAAAATCGATAGGTCGGGGTTCGAGACCGGGCGAGCGTGCAGGAAATAAACTGATTTTTTCAATGTATCTGCACATGTGGATAACATAACCACTGCTTAAAACGGTGAAGGAAAACGTCGTGAAGAAACCGGCATGTCCGAAAATCAAAAGTTCGACGACATGTGATATCTGCCAACCCGCACTTGGCCAGTGTGGTGGATTATGGCCTGAACCCTCATAAGAGGCCTATGTCCCAGCAGTGGGCACATTAATATATGATTATGCAATTTACATTGCGTTGTGATAACTCACATATCTATTTACGACTAGCGGCTCACCCCGGTATAAGTCGTGGTACATTTTTATCTGCATAAGAACCGTCCTGGTGCCTTATCAAAAACGTTAAAAAAATTGCCATAATGTTCGTGCTGTTCTCGAGCTTTCCGCTTATCAACACATTTGGCGATATATTTTTATAATATTAGCTTCCCGCCCGCGGCTTCGCCCGTCTCCGTATTGTTCATACCTTTTAAACCTTCCTTGGATTATTCGGAATGCACCAAAACCATGATTATAAAAATCAGACCAGCCACTCTCAAGTTTTAGCGAGACTAACGAACAGCAATTGATTTTTATATATTAGAGATAGATTATTTATCTCTTAGATAAGATCGATAATAGTTATCATATTGAATTAAATTTAATCAACTGCCGGTATTGCTAGGTATGCCGGTAACTATTTGATAAAAAACCATCGTTTTATCACTATAACTACATAGTATGAAACAAAGTCGCTTTCTCTGTTCCCTATGTCGCTATGTATGGTTTAATCTGTAACACTACGCAACGGATTTTGACGGAGTTTTTTAAAGATCATTCTTCAAAAAACTCCGTCTAATTCCATTTCAAGAGGAATGTTTAAATGATAACATCTATTAATCTACTCCGAATTAACGCATACGAAGCCGTATTTATATTTTGTAAACATTGCGATAAATGAGTACTCGTATTATGTCATTAACAGTTTAAACAGAAAGCAATTACAAAATCGTGTACGAAATATATTATTTACATTATAAATGAGATGCAATTTTAATATTCATCAGCTTGAAAGCCCGTTATTTAAGTTTTACTTCAATATGACACAGAATGTAATTATGATTTCAACAACAGCTGAATTATGAATAAATCGCGGCTGATATCATAACTAATTGAAATCTGATTGAATTTGATGTAATACTTTGATGCTTCATTTCTATTCTTTCTAATACTTTTGAATATTTGAACGGATTTCTGGATTTCTATCTTTCTCATATATAAAAATGAATTGCTGTTCGTTAGTTTGGCTATAACTCGAGAATGGCTGGTCTGATTGTTATAATTATGGTCGTTGTGCATTCTGGATAGTCCAGGGAAGATTTAAAAGAACAATACACAGGCGGGCAAAGCCGCGGGCGGGAAACTAGTTAAATAAAAAATTGATTATCAATCTAGTTTAGTTTTGTGACCGACAGTTTGATTTCGTATATGATATCATATATATCTCTTATGTATAAAAAAGGTCACCTATGTCTCTGAAGAGTAAGTTTAATCCCCACTAATATTAGGAATGCGAAAGTAACCCTGTCTGTCTGTCTGTTACGCTTTCACGCCTAAACCACTGAACCGATTTTGATGAGATTTGGCATGAAGATAGAACTGACCATGGGGAAGGACATGGGATAGTTTTTATCGCGAAAAAAGGGTAGAAAGGGTTGAAATAGGGGATGAAAGCGATATAACCGAATTCCTTGCGGGTGAAACCGCGGGCGGAAAACTAGTTATTTATAATGGGACCAAATGACAAAAGTTTCTGAACAGACACAAAAATAATCACGTCAATTAGTTGAAAACACAGAGTTATCGAGCAATAAATCTACAATATATATATACAATATTTCATACAATTTTTAATCTATATACTGTACTTATTATATAAATGTGTACTTCCTTTTTTTAACCGTTTTATTTTTTCGTATTGTGTTTCGTCCCTGCTCTAAGGGTTGCCTGGCATAGGTCGCCGCAGACGATAAGACCGCCATTTGTACAATTTGTTTATTTTTTTGTGTTACAATAACGTATTGAAATAAATAATATAATAAATGCGAAAGTTTGTGAGGGTTGTACGTTTGTAAGTCTTTCACGCGAAATCCACTGTACGGATTTTAATTATACATCGCATTGATGTAGCTTATGTACCAGAATAACACATGAGCTACAAAAATACTTGCTTTTGCAGGCGGGTTCGTGCGCTGTCGAAACCGAGCGATACATCTAGTAGATAATAATTATATCGCGATGGTTGCAATTTCTATATATGTAGGAACTAGCTGCGCCCCGCGGTTTCACCCGCGTAAGTCCGTATCCCGTAGGAGTATCGAAATAAAAAGTTGCCTATATGTTATCCCAGTTGTTCAGCTATCTACGTACTAAATTTCATTGCAATTGGTTCAGTAGATTTTGCGTGAAAGAGCAACAAACGCACACACATCCTTACAAACTTTCGCCTTTATAATATTAGTAGGAAGTAGGATTATAACTTGTTCAGCAGTTTCAGATTAAAGAGTTTGTGGAATATGTTTTTTTACAAATACAAGAAAGAGGGTAAATTCTCTAAAACGATGTTACATGTAAGTTAATAAATAGTATATTGGTTATTTTTAGTGACATTTCTCACTTAACTACCAAACTACCATATTCCCTCGTCCCCTCTTGCAACAGATGTTTTTCACATCTATTTCTCTAATCGATTGGTCTTTAAGACAATTAGGTGAGCTCTCTACGCCCTCTCAGATGAAGATTTTGTTCGTCGCCGGGGAAGCAAGCAAAGATAACTTGATTTTTTTCTGTATTCGACCTTCTATAGAACTGTTGAACGTCAAACATTACAAGTAATTTTAAAATGAAATGAGACTGATCGCTACTTATCTTTACAAATACACTGACACCCATTTTATTGAATGAATAAAACCCATTTGACACACCGCACGTATAAGTAATCTTTACCTTTCAAACTAAAATCAATTAATATAGCCTACTAGCTACGCCCCGCGGTTTCACCCGCGTAAATCCGTATCCCGTTTTAATATCGGTATAAAAAGTTGCCTATATGTCATTACAGTTGTCTAGCTGTCTGTGCAATAAACGCACACACATGCTTACAAACTTTCGCATTTATAATATTAGTAGAATTTTAAATTTTCTGCACATAGAAACTACGCAATCGTGAGGATCATTAGCAAATAAAATGACAGGTACAACTAAATATCCTTTTGTACATTCAAATATGTATCTAATTAATTAACAATTGGCTCATTGATATTAGGTACTTAATACCTATTCAGCGTACGCTGTGAAATCGGTACATCAAATAATTGTGTAATACGTCATACATTAAATAATTATGTAATAGGTCATATATTAACAAATGTAGACTAATATAAAGCTGAAGAAGTTGTTTGTTTTAACGCACTAATCTCAAGAACTGCTGGTCTGATATGAAATTATATTTCATTGTTAGATAGCCCATTTATTGAGGAAGGCTATAAGCTTTATATGTACCACGGGCAAAGCCGGGGCGGACCACTAGAAGATAGATAAATCGGTGACAGCGAGGCGATTGCCATTATGTCCGGGCCGAAATCAGGAGCGCTGCTAGTAGGAATTTAATAGACATATCAGAAATATTTTTCCATATTTCTTCCTGTTATTTATAAACTCGGAATCCATGAGCTTTGCTAGGTGCTTATTTATTAAGCTCCGACTCAAAAAGAGAGGTTTTATAAGTTTGACGCAGGTTTTATAAGTTTGTGGCATTATAGCTTGCGAGCGGAAGCGTTTAAAATTTAGCTTTTGGTGACTTATGTGCGAGTGTTATTAGACATGTTTGATGAAAATCGTTTGAGCCGCTTGAAAAATTTCAGATGACTTTCTCAACTTTCTCTATATAAGGGCTTAACAAGTAAAATATGAAATTTCAAATACAAGATGGCCGATATCACAAAATGAGGTGTTTTAAATTGAAATTCAATTAATAAAAAAAAAACAATAGCAGACGTGGGACTGCCGATAGAAGTGAAAACGGAACTATTAAGTTGAGAGTAATTAAAAGTATATGCAAAAACTATATGAAATTTTTTATGTTTTATTTATTAGTTACATATGATGGGTTAAACAAATCATGAACAAAATATAAATACAAAGTGGTTGAAAAAATTATCATTAGCATGTCGGTGACGCGAACCGAGGATTTTTCCTACCAAAGAGATTCGAGATTCCCTCTACCAAAACGCTCAACGCGCCTAAAGAAGTTTTCACTTCAAAAATAATAAGATTTCCAATATCTTCACGAGATCAACTCAAAAACCAAAAACCAGCCTATTAACAGCGTATTAACAATCAAACGATGGAACAAAAAAATAATAAATCAGTTACTAATGTTTCTTCACTAGTTAAAATACTGCGCTTAATCGCTGAGCTGCAGGGCCGAGGGCCTGCCCCTGCATTTACCACATTTTATTACTCCAATTACGATCATGTAACCGCTCGAACGCGGCACTTATCAGCGGAATATATATTTACTGTCATGTCGTTTGGAGTGTCACGTGTGTTTAATAGAATCAGGACATTAGCGGCGGAGTGAGCGTAAAACACGTTTGTATGTACAATGCATTGTTTCTAAGTGATTTTTAAAAAAGGAGTTTATCAATTCAACTTTATCTTAATGTTTGTTACCTCATAACTTTTTGAAGGGTGAGCCGATTTAGACGTATTTTTATTTCTAAACTGATGCCTCCCGTGTGGTTCCATTTAATTGGTCGAGTTCTGACAATATGAAAACGGTAAAGTTTTTGACAAAAACAATAATTAGATTTGTTTTTTATAAATCACTGTACGCACAACACAAGCTAAATTTTCATCCGTGCCACCTGGACAGCACTTCCAATCCGTTTCGATTATTCAATACAAATAAGAAGAAGGAATACATTCAAATTCACCATTGCCTTACTATAGGAGCCTGCTTTATATTAAAAAAATATTTAAATCACGTAGGTATGTGCTATTATTATTGTATAAATGTAGAGTGACTTGTTTATTCTTAATAGACACTAAAGAGGTAATTAATTATCTATTATGATTTCGTTATCTGAATTCTCCACACGAAATTAAAACAAGGCTGGATATATCATTAGTTTTCTAACAGCATAGGTATTATAGTTTAGTAACGAAGTTGTAAATTTAATTGAAAATCAATCTAATGTTTAGATAGTGTAATTAATGAAGCAAGCTTTCAAATTCAAATTACCTTATAAATATGGCTCATTTTTTTCAGCCTTTTATAATCTTAAGCCGCATCAAAGAACAAAAGGAAAAGCGATCCATCTAATTACGATATAATCAACGAAATTGCTAACTGTCCAAATTATGTATTAATCGTTTTAAGCTCCCAAGTTGTCCAAATTGTATGCATGAATCATTATAAATTTAATTTGATACTTTTTGTAGTACAAGATTATTTGTTTTGTGTTCTTATTGATGCATTGCTTCAAAAATAATAATTGAAAAGTAATAGTTTAAAAGAAGATAAAATTACTACTTTTCAATTATTAAGAATTAAGAAGTATAGCAGTGTTAATTATAAAGTAAATTTTATTTATTCATAATAAATTTAATTTTTCAATTTTGTATTAAAATACGCTAAGATAAACACGTAATGAAATCAAACACCTTCCAACTGGCCAGATATAAAAAAAAAAACAAAAAACGTTCCGACAGTTCCGTCACTTTCAAATTGCGAACTTTCGATTCCCGCGCTTTGATAGCTCCCGTGGGAGAGCGTCAACGCGCCCTCTCGTCCTATCGCAACTGGTCGTAAATCCTAGACCGCTCCTGTGTCCCGACTAGGGATGCCTCCCCGGCCTCTCCCCGAACCTCCGAACCTCCCGCGTCGCTCGGGTAACGGCATTGAGCTAGCTACGAGCTCGGATGATACAAATTGGATGCGGTTTGCGTCTGACTAATTACAGGAAAATATGCTACAGTTATTTGCAAACACGAGTTAGCAGATTTGAAGTTAATATTCATATAATGATAATTGATTTTGAGATCTTCGACTAGAAACGACAGTTTAATTAAAAACCATAGATAAAAAGATTTTTAATTGACAACATTGCTAGATTGTGCTATTTATTATTTATGATTTTGATACGCGACATATTATATTAAAATAAAAACATGCAGAAATGATGTTTTTTCATTATTTTTTAAAATAGGAAACATTAATTATGATTATTTATATTTGCTTCATCTTTGGAGACTTACAAAGCGTTCATTATATTTAATGTCTTAAATAGGTCCTATTACCACTTAATTTATTTTTCTCTCGCTTCGGCATTAACATTATCCTCCAACTTAAAAAACTATATCCAGTTAATTACATATACATACATATAAAATTTATATAATTTTGAGATAATTTTATGTATATATTCGGATACAATATTTTTCAACTTTAAAGATAAATTGATATTCCTACAAATCATCTATTCCTTTCCATACATTTAAAATTGCGTCAATGTATTATGTAAGGAAAATGTGAAAATATTTTTACATTTTTCAATTAACTTGTCACAGGGAAAAGTGATTTTTTGTACCGACAGTGTTGAATACGCTTCAATAGTTTTAATTCATGAACGGAAAGGTTTCGCAAAAACGTCAAATCTCAAAATTGCTATAGGAATTTGAA
Organism: Zerene cesonia; assembly: GCF_012273895.1. Lineage (NCBI taxonomy): Eukaryota > Metazoa > Arthropoda > Insecta > Lepidoptera > Pieridae > Zerene > Zerene cesonia. Next base: position 7,302,560 of record NC_052121.1, on the reverse strand, counting down.
CAATGGCGTCCCTCAGGAACTTACGATATTATTTCGTTTTTGCTTTGTGCTATTCGTATCGGGTTAGCAGAAAATATTAAATACCCAATGGCTTTGCATTTTTAAATGAAGCGGAGAAAGTCAGACAAGTCGTTTAAAAATAATGATGTGGAACTTTCAACAAAATTTACCTTATGTTTGATTCGAGACATGCATTTTCGTGATTTATCAAATGACTTGTTTTTCTACTAAAAGGAACAGAACGCAGTGATTTTATGGTATGGCTAGCTGGACCCTCAAACGTTGTTTTGTCTTACTCTTATTTCAGGATATGAAAAAATAGATGTTGGCCGTTTTTCAGACCTACCCGATATGCACACAAAATTTCATGAGAATCGATACCACCGTTTCGGACTAGAATAGTAACTAACATTATGAAACGAGATATTTATATATACATAGAGATTCATGTGGTGATAATTAGGAGGCTGGAGATAGAATATAGAAAGAATGTGATTTTTTACCGGTGAAATATCTTATTCGCATTGCTTTGCTTACGCGTGCGAAGCCGCGGGCGAAAAGCTAGTGCATCATAACCAAGGCATTATAAAATATTATACAAAGCGATTTATCATAAATTAACCACAGATAAATAATATGCAAATACATTTGTCATTTTCATAATGCTTTTTGCAGCGCGGATTATTTTCATTATAATTAAGCGGCTTTAAGCGATCCAGCGTAACCTTAACTCTGGTTTCAATTAGAATCCTGTTTAGCAATATTACTGTTAAGTCTTTATTGTATTTTATTGAATAAAAGCAATAATTTTACTTATAACATATTTCAAGGCAAGAAAGGGTTAATCTTTTATTATAATCTTGGTTATTTCAAAAAATCCTTATTAAATTCATAAATAAACAGTTTTTGTATACCGTAAAATTTTAGTATTCGTTTAGAGTTTAGACTAACCTAATAATATAAAGTCGAAGAGCTCGAATATCAGCCGATTTTAAAAATTCATCGTTCTATGTATCTACAACGGGCGAAGCCGGTGCAGGTATCTTCAGTCACAGATTTTACCTTATATTAAAGTAACCTCATAGTGAAGTAGGAATATCGAGATAAAAAGCTGCCAATGTGTTATTGCAGTTTTCCAGCTATCTACGTACCAAATTTCATTGCAATCTGTTCAGAAGTTTTTGCGTGAAGAATAACTAACATACACATACACATCCGCACAAACTATCGCATTTATAATATTAGTAGGATGTAAATCATAGCTCAAGTTTAGCCAGTATGTAGTGCATATCATACAAGTATCTATATTATCTCTCCCTGCGTAATAACGATGTTCTTACCCACCAATATCTTTATAAAAGTCATGCTTAATAAACTTCTTAGTATTTACAAATACACTTTAATTGTAAAACTCAAGTCGGCGCGCGTCATGAGTTATAAATAAAACTCCAAAGTACGAGTTTTGCGTTGTTAATTTTTCGCCCTCAGGCAAAGTTGGGGATATTTATTAAGAAACTCTTTTACCTTACTATGTTGCTCTAAAGTTTATTAATAAAAATATTAATATAACAGGGATATTTATAAAACGGCACAGCGTTGTAATTAAGTGTTGGCAATAATGTCTACCGTTACTCGTTCTATTTATTTATAATTCATTATTGTACAAGCTAAAACAAAGCAATTGTTTCACTAAAAACAATATTACGAAAAGACATCGTCGGTACAACAGACGGCATTATCAGAAATCTCTTCCAACAATCGACTAAGTCTTAATGTCTCTTATATTTTCTTTTACCATTATTAATGCTAGTATTTTCTGTTTCTGTTTCTTGTGTTTGATTTTACGCGAGTGTTATACATTTAGATATAAAAGACTTTTTAACGGATTTTAAACGCGATTTTTCATTATGTTATTAACCCGACGTTTCGAACACTAGGTACAGCGAGCGTGGTCACGGGGAGACTCTCAGTGTCAGTTTAAAATCCGTTAAAAGGTCTTTAATTTCTATATTATTAATACTCATAAGAGGCCGACAATATTCAAGTGATAAAATTAGAAAGATATGCGATCCTCGCTAAAGAAAGAAATATGCCCGCTGTTTGATAAGACACATATGGCCCAACAACTTTCTCATATAAAAAGTTAAATAACACAGGCAGACCTTTCTCTCGTACGTAATTGAGAGATCTGAACAAATGAGATGAATATCTATAATTAAACTGAACCACTATATGATAACATACCTTCAAACATATTAAAAATAAATGTATATAAAGAAGATAAATATGAATTAGAGTATTCCGAATTATTGTCATTATCTAATGGACAGAATCCATTGTAGCTTTTCAAACCTAAATTGAAATGGTTTTTTCATATCACATTGTTCCTCAAACAATTTGTTATGAAAATAACTCCCCCAACTCCCCTAAAGTTCTTGCAATTAAAAACCTTAATATATAACGTTTACTAACTTTATAAACGACATTTTTATATAATACTGATGTTACTAGAAGAAAGGCATTTCACTTACCGTAAATCCAATACCCACGGTAGCGGAGAAATTCCCAGGTTGAAACTTGCCGGTCTCGAATTGTACTAATAACGATGTCTTGCCCACTCCACTGTCTCCCAACAATATTGTCTGCGAAGCATTCAAAGGCTTATTACTTTCTAACTTAATGAGGAATCTGCATTGGACTTTATTAAACTGACCTATCGATTTGCTGATTGCTTGAATTATATTTCTGTTTTTGATTAATTTGGGAAAGTTGAAATAGCTGTGGTGTTTTAGACAAAAGACCTAAATTTAAGTCTGTCTCTGCTCTCTCATTAATAACATATTTTAATAACTTTGTTGTATGAAATTCGTTTACATGAAGAAATGAGTTTGTATTTTACGTCAGTACTTGAGCATTAGTCACACGCAAATCCAAGAGCTGAATATGAATTACAACAGGAGTGAATACTTAGACCTTATCGAGATTACTTTTTTCTAAATCTTCAAGGGTCTGAGTTAATGTGGTTCAACGGCTCTTGAAATAAGGTTTACGAACATTTATTCGCTTCTAGATTTCTTCATGAATAATAATCAAGATTTTTGCGTAATATCGTAAAGGGACCATTTTTTGCGATATTTTATCCCATGCCTGATTGAATTTTATTTTCCCCATTTAGTATGGCGAAAACAATTTAAGTAGGAGACTTTACTGTTTGTATAATAACAAGTGGGAGGTGTAAATAGATAAATAAATCTTGTATTGCGTTGGAAAGTCATTAGCACTTTTTTAATTTTTATCAATCAAAACTCAAACCTTGGATCTAATAATGAATAAGCTGAAGGCGGTCATTATTACACTATTTGTATAAAGTAGCAGTTATTTAATGAAAAGATCATTCCTCATTTCTCTGATACCTGTTCACGATAATTAGGTGAAGGTAGGATTACAGGAAAATAATCGATGGAAGAATATCGGTAAATGAATTTACCTTGTAAATACTAATCTCTGCTCTTTTATTTCGGGCAATTAAGCGTTTCTTGACTGGCAAATTCTTTGCAAAATTATCATTTTATTAATTTATATGTAAGTCATCTTATTTCCATGTTACTAGGCTACCATCAGAAATAAAGAACTCTCGTATTTCTTAAGGCTTTAGTGGGGTATACTATTGTTATACACAAAGCTTATAAAACAGAATATTTTGTTTGGTTGCACGCCACATCTCAGGAACACAATCTCGAATTGAAATAATTATTTTCGTGTTGGATATTACATTATTCAAATGATCATGCTACGTCCATTAGGAGAAACACAATATAAAATGTTGTAAAAGTATAAAGAGACTAAGTTGGGTGAATCAGCTAGTTTAAAATTTTAATACCTTATGTATAGGAATATCATCGTCGATCAGAGTACGGGCAGGTGACTCCATAGGCCGGTAGTCCCGGTAGCCAGTGGGTGAGGGCGTGGTCCGCTGCGCCGGCGCACGAAGCTCATCTTCAAATACGTCGTCAGACATACTGTCGTCTGTACCCATGTGCTGTACATATAGATTTAAAATTAAAAATATAATTTTTCTGAAAGTTTTCTTTGTCCGAATGGTTAGTATATTATAGTTACTTATTACTGAAATATTGAAGTCTTGGCTTGAATATTTACTGCGACTGTGACTTAGGTTTGATTAAACTGCTATCAAATCGCATATTTGGGAATTAAGAATTTGATTTCGTACACTATAAATTTTTCAAAATATTTATTTAACCGATCTATGGTCTGTGTTCTCCCCATAAAAATAAAGTGTTCTCTCTCCTAACTATCCCCGCATAAATATCATAATACCGCTGCGTTACGACGTGAAAGAGGGAGAAACAAACGAACACTTTCGCATTTTTAATATTAGTAATTCGTGTATACTTGCAAACCTTTAAAAAATTCTAATCTCAAAATCAATCGGTTTTTTAACTTCATAGAAAGTTCAAAATTGGTTATCCCAATGATTGAAGATTTTAAAAATATTCTCAGCGTCCAACCAAATAAATTTACAATTCAAATATAAAATATTAACTTTCTTCTCAGAATTTTGTAAATATTCTTCATTTACATGAGTTTCAACTTTGATAGCAAAAATAAAATAAATTTAAACTCTAGGACCAATCTAGTATCTACCTTCTCAAGTCTAGTGCAAAATCTTTTATGATTATATTATCTACTGCGTACAAAGTTACGAGAATGAGTTGTTATACATTATATATAGCATGCAATGAATAGATTATATTCTACAGTATCAGTTTTATATTATTTTTTGTGTTTGTTTGAACGCTAATCTCAGAAACTATTCAACCAATTTTTTTTCACTAGTGGCTATACGCAATCCTTGAGGACTATATATATCACGGACAGAGCCAGGGTGGAATGCTACTTACATATATTGTGATAGACTTTTGTGATAGATTGTTAAACCTAAAACTGTACCAAAAACTTAGCAACTAGAAGGTGTCGAGTCACAGTACAGAAATATAATTTACAAACGATAAATCCAGATAACAAACAATCACCCATCATCGCAGTGTTGCTTGGTAGCGGTCAGATTGTTTACTTTTAATTATCTCGTCTCGTTGACTATAGATGATTTGTATAAGTACAAAATCTAATTTAAATTCTGACTTGACATCTGTTGAGCTAAATTGTTTGAAGATCTGAATAAACGGTGAACGACACTTTGAAGGATGCTATCGCAATCGGGTTTATTGCTAGAAGTTTATCATCAGCAGATAAACTCTTTATTGTGGTTTAAATATAAACCATAAAAATCAATAGCAACTCAAAGACATTTATTTAAAAAGTAAAATTATGATGCTACGCAAAAACTTGCAAAATAATGTGTGTATGTCTAAACTCTAAACAATACTATATACAGACTCTGTTAGTCTGTATACGTCGGTTTGTAGTGACGTTTTAAAGAAACGATTTCAACCGATGACAACTTTTCTAGTAAGTCTCTGAATATTTGAAGTATTATATGTTTTGTAGTTGTATAAAAATATAGTGTACCTACAACATTCACGGCACGTTAGATTAAGGTACATTAAATAGGTGTTATAGGTTAATAGGAGCTGAGTTACGCCTAATATAGTGTTATGATATCTGTGGTTAAGCTATCTTACTGCCTAATGGTTAATTGACTGTTTATTGATTCTTAAGAGCATTGAAGTCAGGTGGATTTATTTACTGTAGCAATTCCGAGAAGAAGAAAATAGATTTTTTTTTCTATTACAGCGCAGTTTTTAATAGATATTTAGTTATTTTGAAACGAAATGAAGCCATTATTAAAATAGCGATATAATATTTGAATCTGAAATAAAAAAAGGTGTATCTCTCAACTCTTATTTTAAACGCTCTTTGAAGCCTGTCTGAGATCTGAAGTGACTTTACTTAATTGTTTGCTCTGGATCCAGTTTCTTTTCGATTTGAATATTTAATTTTAGACAGGGTTATTCCAACTATACTTAACATAGTTCAACCACTGGCTAATGACAGAAAAATCAATCGTTTGAACGCTAACTCGTCGTGCTAAGATTGGACTTTGTATAATAAAAAATCGTAGGTGTGGAATTTAAATACAAGCTTGTTTCAAAAATATAGGTAAGTAATGATAAGTTTTTGTACTACATTTCCACCATGCTTTACCCGCGAAGTAAAAGGAAGTCCCATGATAATATGCGGTTAAAAGTGAATGTTCCCCCAGTGCCCGATTCCAATATATGCAATGCCAACGAAAACAAAAGCGCAGTTATATAAACTCGCGTAGGGTTCATAAAAGTCTGTTTTACGGCTCTGGACAATAGATTGACGGTCTGCACTGCACTGCATAATTAATTGCACTGTTGCTTCGCGTTCCCTGCTTAACTCAATATGCTAATAATTTTTCTATAATTTAATCAAGCGAACCACCAGCTATATAAAAATAGTAGACGCATTTTATGAGGAGAGCTGGATTGAATAATAATCAAGTTTGTTATACAATACACGGGCTTATGCCGTCATCAAGTCCATCAGCCCGTGTGGAACATCAAAGGCATGTCTGGCCCATGATATTAAACGAGGGCAAATAATTTGCGACACGGTTTAATATTCACTTCAATGGAAACTCGCGCTTATGTGTACAGCCGCACGAGTGAATGTGGCACGTGCAGCTCACATCTATATTCCGCAGCTATTGTATTGATGTAAATCCATCGGTTATGAATTGATGCATCCATCGCCGTAAACACGTTTGTTTTATTATTATTTCATGCATACACCGCATAACTATTTGTTTTTTATCGCATGCTATTATTGGTTATTTAAAATAATTATAGAATGCGATGTTAATTATTTTTTTCATACTACGGAACTATGAACGTATTACAACTCAGGGTCCTTATTAACGAATTACTTATTGATCGGAGAGGTGATTATTGCAAATTGTGATTGAATTACAAATAAATGTCTCATACATATTATAATATTAAGCAAATGTATCGATTGTATTCTGAAAACTCTGTTGTGAATATGGCCCATGAAATGTCAATTTTTGTCGTGTTTATGTTACCAGCTGTAGAGTGAAAGGGTACTGGTTTCGTCTGAATTTTTTTAACTTTTTAAAAGTATTTTCTATAAATTAAATAATATACATACCTTCTAAATAACTTAATTTCACGTTATATATATAATTCTGCTTTAAATAATGTCAAACTCTTTAGGGTTTTACGTTTTGAAATGAACATCGCCAAAGACAATAGAACATGAACGTACGGAGATATTAGTTTTAAACTTAACTACATACAAATATATATAAATAGATAAAAACAGTTTTTTTTACATTACATGATGAAACAAAGGTATCTAACGATATTAATACTACTCTAGCTACAGGTAGGTCTCATAATCTGTGCAAATCTTACTTAAGCTTTAATAAGATTATTTTTATAACATTTTTCCAAAATGAAAACTTCGCTGAAAAATGTTTAACCCTTGAACATATTTTTCAATTATGTCCTTTCTATAGAGACATTCTAATTCTATTTGATATTGAACAAAATTTATGTTTTTGTGGTGGACTAAAATTACTAATTAGCTTAAACCAACTAAATCCTGTTAAATAGAAATTTAAGCAAACATTATTTTATAGAAATAGGCATCTCAAAAACAGAACACAGTGACGGTCGCACCATCCAGTAGAGATATTTGAACATTGATATTTTTTACGAATATCCTTGAGTCAAAAAACTTTTCATTTTATGAAACGCAGTACGAGCTTTTAGTATGAAATTTGGCAAAAAACACTAAAATCGGAATAGTTTATTAAACACGAAGTTAAAAAGTGCAAAATACATAATCTTATATTCACCCAGAAGTTTCTGGAACGCTCCTAGGCCCCTAGTAACGTTCTGTTAATACGTTAAATATAAAACTTTTTAGGAGTTCAGTTAGGAGTTAGTAATTACTTTGTATGGTACATTACGTACAAAATGTGATAAATGATACGAATATCATATTAATAAAGTCGTATTTACGTTGTCTTTGAATCAACTGCTCCAAATAAAATTAATATAAGCAACACGAGAAACAATCACTACCCGACATTTAATATTTATTGTTCGAGATAAATCATGACAAAATGTCACAAAACACCCTTAACCGCAATAATTAACGTATTTACATATAAACTAGGATGTGAGAAATGTTCGTTTATTGTATAAATTAAGGTAAACATATAAATCTTACGAAGATTCATTAGAATAGACACCAAACACAAAGAGACTGCTCAAACTAGCGTTATTATTATTTCGGTTATTACACATTATTTTGTCTTGCTTGTCGGTGATATTTGCTTGTTCTCTAATGCATATTTCTATATACAATATATCATCATCATCATCATCATCATCAGCCCATATATGTTCCCACTGCTGGGACTCAGGCCTCCTATGAGGGTTCAGGCCATAATCCACCACGCTGGCCAAGTGCGGGTTGGCAGATGTCACATGCCGTCGAACTTTTAATTCTTGGACATGCCGGTTTCCTCACGATGTTTTCCTTCACCGTTGAAGCAGTGGTGATGTTATCTACATGCGCAGATAAATTGAAAAATCAATTTATTTCCTGCGCGCTCGCCCGGTCTCGAACCCCGACTTATCGATTTTGAAGTCCGAAGACCTCACCACTGAGCCACCACTGCTTATACAATATATGATATTATCAAATTACGAAGGTAGGCTTGTAATCGTCACTTAATGCAGACGTGACTGTTTTATGCTCATTATGGTCTATGGAAAATTTGCATTAAAGAAAATCAAAACATGTTATCGATGGGGAAAATTTATTAAAAAGGAGGGCGGATCGGGGCCCGGTTAATAAAATCAATATATTAATGCGCTGCTGTTTGACGGGAAGTCCTGTTTATCGCCATTTCTTGTTTATTGAATACTAGCTGCGCCCCGCGGTTTCACCCGCGTAAGTCCGTATCCCGTAGGAATATCGGGATAAAAAGTTGCCTGTATGTTATTCTAGTTGTCCAGCTTTCTACGTAACAAATTTCATTGCAATCGGTTCAGTAGTTTTTGCGTGAAAGAGCAACAAACATCCTTACATACTTTCGCATTTATAATTTTAGTAGGATATTGTAATAATACAGTTAGCTAATTATTTTTCTTGTTTTATTTATTTTTTCTTTTACCATTTTATTATTACGAAAATTATTTCTGAGTATGAATGATTGATCGTTTAGTGTTCTTGTTGGACACCATTGCCCCTAAAAAGATTCTTTTAAAAAATATACACAAAAAACATAGAATAAATAAAAAACACAGTGGAACAAGAAAACTCCTTTTTTAAAGTCGGTTGAAAACAGTGGCGATGTTAAACGCAAATGCTTTAGGTGTCCCATTTCACTATCGCGATCTTATTCTGCACACGATATCCGTCCCATCCCCAAATATGGGGTACGTGGGGCTTATCTTATATAAATTTATTAGGGTTGTCACTAGTTGCGGTAATACGGCAACATTTTATTCGTTTATATTAGGTATATGTTAGGTTCACTTTATACACATAAATTCACACGAAAGCAGGAGTTATAAAATTGACTCTTTCTTCTTGTATTTTTCAATAAAATGTAATAAAAATTTGACCATTTTTTCTATTTGGTTGTCTCAATGTGGTATATCATATTATAAGAAATCGTCTCACTTCCAATCAATACGCATCAAAACTCATATTAATCCAGCAAAAACGAACAAACGTAGAGGTGCACTGTATCTTTACTTGTATAATAATTGCAAAAGGGTGTTTGTTTGTCTTACTCTCACGTTGTAATGGACTGATTTAATAATATGATGTTTGTGTCTTACGCTCGGAAGCTGAGGTTAGGTTAAGAGGTGAATAACAGTATTAATTTTCGTATCACTAGATTTAGTGAAAATTATAATTACTTAAGCAAATGAAACTTAATTTAATAAACGATATTCAAACTTTTATTATGAACACAAAACATTTATGATTTCTAAGAAAAATAAATTTAAAAGTAAATCGGTGACAGCCCTACAAGAAGCCGACCCTTTCTATTGTTACGTGGACATGTCACGGTTCGTAATTATACGATGTATTGTGTATATTCCAGAGTACATAATACAATATTTTCATTCCAATTATTTTTTATGCTTTTATAAACATAATGGAAAAATAATTTCGCAATTACGCTAAGAGTACTGTTTGCCTTATAACATCAAACATTTCTTTGGAAACAATTATTTCTATTTTCTGTTTACATCTTATTGCGTATCATCCATCCATATTAATCTTATGATATGAACAACAAGACATTTCGCTACCTGAAATTGACAGAACTAGACTGAATTGAAATGGGACGACATGTCAGGCAGCAGCTTTCAAATAAAAAAAAGAATCATAAAAATGAGCTCATAGTAAAAAGTTATGGGATCACAAACACTATTAATATATATTATTAATAATTATCATCGAATATAAAAAAATATGTGTACATGTGTGGCATTAAGTAGCTTCCGAATGGATGATTTGAATTGGTTGTGGTTTTTTTTATTTTAGAAAGTCCTTTTTAAGTTTAATGAAATGGGTGCTGGTTTAATGAATGAAGCGGTTTCGAGCTATGCGGCGAAAGTATCTCATTAAATATTCAAGCTAACGATTCCAAATTGCTAGGTAAAATCATCGAAACTACGGGAAAAACTACAATTTCTAAATCTTATTATATATTCTGGTGAATAAACTACAATATTAGCGAGTTTCACGAATACCCACTGAGCAGTTATGACATAATTCAGTAATAAACCTTTATACATGAACAACTTCATATACTTGAAAAGTCAGATTTACGTTTTTAAATTTTAAATTATTAACACCTAGATAGTACTGATGATAGGAACTGGTTGATTTGAATCCATGAGTTTTCAACGGATGGACGATCGTCCATCATGGTCACGATTACAAAGGAATCATTTTAATAATATAATAATAATAATAAATTCTTTATTTCGGGGTAACAAGGACCCAATATCACATTTTATAACAATTTTACAAAAAGAAATTCACAAAAACATAATTACAAAAGTTAAAATTAAAATAAAATAAAAAGTAATAATAATATTTTAGTTTTTGATAGGAAATTGTTGTCATTTGGTGGGACCAAATTTTAGAAGCTAGAGTGGTACTTCCTTCCCCGGGTCTTTGATTTATATACAAATTGTTTTATTTTTTATATCATAGCGGGCAACCTCTGAGAATGCGCTGCCCGCTTTTAAGGGATAAGGGATAAGTAAAGGATTGATGAATGGAATGAAGGAATGGACAGGGTAGATCTAGGAGAAGGAAATAGGCCTCCGGCTCCCCCACTCACCGTAGCTAGCAAGCTATTATTTCACGCCGGTTTTCTGTGGGGGTGTGGTACAACCCTGGTGCGAGCTGGCCCAATTCGTGCCAAACCATGCTTGACTGCGACAATGACAACAAACAGCAATGTTAACTTTAAACTACATTACTCTTTATTGAGTTCCAATTAAACGGCTAAGATTAAAATTTAAGATGCGTGGGAATAAATATTCGTTTTAGGACCTGTCTCAGTTGTTACGCAAGCTTCTGTTTTGAATGACGTACATAGTTTTGGGTGACGAATATGTGACGCAAACGCTATATAATTGCGTTTGGCGAAATAATTCAATGACGCCTACGCAGCAATCTTTTTGATTGAATTTACTCCCCGGAGATGCGGGAACAACGAACGATAAGAGGATGAAGAAATCCTATTATTTTAAGAAAAGCACTTCGCCTGCGGCATTGCGTGCATTACAAATAATGGCATGAATTTTTTTATCCAAATTTCTATCTCCTATTTGACCTCATGCGATATTTATTTTGGAATAATCCAAAGGATGGAGGTATATTTGACTTTAAATTAGTTATGCAATGTTCACTAGCCTACAGTGACACTAAAACATGCTTATAAGAAGCGTAATATTTTTCTAGGATATGTAATTTAAATCTTTATAGATGACTTCAAACACTTTTCTTAATTGTAAGATTAGATGGCCTAAACCTTACTCAGGAGGATCTTTTTATCCATGTGATAAAATGAAGTTTAGTAATACTTATCTGCTACTTAGAACCCATTCCCTATATACTTACGTAAATTAAGAGTTATTAGTAAGAATTTATTGTTATGATTTTTTATACCTAATGCATTTACTACATTAATTGGAACTAAATTATTTAGAATTAAATTATACAAAATCACTCTGTGAACGTCACAAAACAAACAACAAATGTCTGACCAATTCTCATGTAATTAACTGCCGCGGTTTTGGTTCTGCGTAAATTAATTAAACAGTGACACGCGTACCTACACTTCGTTATTATCCTATCCTATCCTACTTATATAATAAATGTGAAAGTTTGTGAGGATGGATGTATGTGTATGTATATGTCCATTACTCATTTACGCAAAAACTTCTGAACCGACTGTATTGAAATTAGTACGTAAATAGCTGGACAACTGGAATAACACATAGGCAACTTTTAATCCCGATATTCCTATGGGATATACGCGGGTGACATTGCGGGGCGCGACTAGTTTGATCTATGTTTACATCCCTATTCATCGTTATTATATTTTTTTTTATTTCATATCGAATTTTGAAGGGTAGTGCCACAGTAAATAGTGGTGTATCAAAAGATTCTAGTTGTATAATTCGTCAAACTGTCAGTCACATAATTAGTTTACAATAAGACCAAACTAGACAACGGGGTGTAGGTAGCTACCGACCTATCAGCTTTATTAATGATACGTGGCCCCTTAACGTGTTTTGACGCTACAAATGTAATATCTTGTGGGGTCTAGAAGGTTTTTGATATGGCCACCATCAGGCTCACGACGCCATAGCATTCAACAACACATTATTTGTAGGCGATCATCAGAAACCTTTAGTGTATAGCACTGAAATTTTCATAGTTAAGTTGTATAATTATTAGATACATTTACCTAATGACTATAACTTCTACAATCTCGTCCATCGGTTAAAAACTCACGGAGTAATTGCATTAAGGAAACAAAAAAAAACCTGAGAGAACCTCTTCGTTTTAGGGACTTGCGGTGAAAAATAATTCAAAACTACAAACAATTAAAATGTTATTGTTATAAATTAAATTATTTAAATTCGTCCTGACTTTGAAAAGAGCGCCATCTCTTTCAAACTCCATTAAACTCCACGAAAGCTGCAGAGCGCTTTCTTTCGGAAACTCACTATATTATTTCATTTCGATTTTCTTTTGCTTGACTTAACTTTTCTTTACAAAAATTAATCATTTCGACTTATAGGTAATAGAAGGAGATACAATTACTTAAATGCACAATACACAGGTAGGCTATAAATTCTGACCTATTCGTGGGCGTAGCCAGAGTGAGGGGGTTTAAGGGGTTCAAACACAACCACCGAAAAGTCTTAACCTTTAATATTTTATTACAAAAAAATTAAGCAGCTCACTAAATGACTATTATGTACGCTCGTGTCGTTACAGAAATTACTAAATGTGATTTTTTGTATTACAAATTCTACTCTTGAATTATACGATGATGGTGATATTAAAAATTATTAAACGAGCAAGTATATGGGGACATTCAATAAATTGCTTTACACGCTCTGTTTCTATTCACTTTTTATTACTGTAAATTTGTTGTTAACGTAAATTGTGTTATTTGAGCAGAAAAGATTTAACTACCAAAAATGCTGGAAAGTTCGATTTTTGCGGAGGCTGGAGACCTTGATTTCGACGAAAGTTAGGAAGTGTCAAAAATGTCAATTATTCCTATTTAAAAAAAACCGTGGTCTTATGTAAAAATATGAGGAATTTTGGATGTTTTCGAAATCGATATGTTTTAAAAATAGACCACGGCAAAAATTGTGGACCTTAAAATTATCTACAAACCAGTTTGACTGGACTAGGTGAATGAGGCAGAGATTATACCAATTATAGAAATTGTAGCTACGTACATGATAACATGTATGTATATTTCTTTATTTTTTATACTACTTATTCTTCGTACCGCATAAGTTCGTATAGGCATGATAAAAAAACCTTAAATCTACTTATCGTAAAAGTGTCTAATATTCTAAAAGTGACCTTAAACAATCAGTTCTATTAAGGGCTAGACGGCAAAAAGCATCCAATAAAGTCAACATTCAACCGGTGTCCCCCGCGTGTCCCCCCGGTGTCCCCCACCTAATTGGGCCCATTTAGAATCTATTGATCCACCCTTTCATTTTTATTCATGACGCTTACTGATGACAAAAAGACAGTGAGAGATCACAAATGAAATGAGCTTGGTGTCTTTGAAGCAATTGTCTTTTGGTTTCATATGTTTTTGGTATTTTTTAGCGTGTATACTTATGTTGATCTGTATTGTATAAAAAGGTTTGCTTAATGAATTAATTCTTGTAATAATTAAAAGTTTTATTCGATCAATACAGGACGCGAAATTTATATTAATACATAATTTTTTTTTTTTGTTATTTCAAGGTGATTGACATTTTTTTTCTAATTACATATTAAATGGGAATTTTCTAAAGTGAAAATTTTGACACTATTGATACTCAAATTACTCACTTGTAAAATTTAAAAAGTTTTCATTCGAATTATTGTTTTTCAAACACAAAACATAAGTAATATGGATAACAACTCGAACAATTCATGTCACAAAAATGACCGTACAATGTACAGATAAGATAACACATCCGCAACAGTGGCGAAATATTAAAATATGTACATACTTACACTCATTTCTTTAACACTCCCCTGGTCATTAAACACTGTCACCACACACTATCATAAATTGCCGAATAATGTTATCGGATCACGCATTCTGAGGACCGGTTCACACGAAAAACGCACTACAATGACAGAGTTATCACACAAAACCAACACCGACATATACCAACGCTGATTTAATTCATTCAACAGTAAAAATTCACTGAACACTAGCTTTTATACTAGCTTGATCTTCGTGAGCCAAAAACTCATATTTTGAGGTTATGTCCTGGATCACTGAATGTAGGGCGAACGTTAGGGTTGAAAATTGCTTGCAGCGGCGCGCATGTGTGCGTTTTCAGATCGTAAAATGTATTTCTATGTAGAATTCATATTGTGTTTATGTTAGAATTTTGTCAGTGTGCGAAACAGGATGTACATGTAGGGGAGTTTTCGCGATCCGTCCGAAGATATCCAAGCTTACAAGTTCGCTGATTTAGTGAATTTTTGAATATAATTAGTGCATCTAAATACTCGTGTCATATATTAAATTGAATTGAATAAATTTGAATAACTCTAAATACCTGATTAATTAGATTCTACGAAGAATTATAATATCTATTACATATTATAGTATCGAGATTTTTGTTAAATTTTGTTTTGGAGCCAGAAAATATATGCTTTGATTTTTGGATAATGTTACCGTGTAAACACGATCTCTTAGATCGATCCCAGCCGCAGCTTCAACAGTAGTTGATACCAAGATTCCGTATCTCGCTGTAATCTCACAAGCAGTACAGAGCTGTAAAGTATGTTCAATACAATAAAAAATAAACTTAAAAAAAAGGATCGAGTTATTATAGTAATTCAATTAATAATGGGAATGTGTGCGTCAATTAAACACCCACACATAAGTGAGAAATTCCTGACATACCTTTTTTCCTCATAGAATCACAAATAATAATGAACCTTATTACGATTGCATATGGTGAAAAATCATGTACATATTTGATATTTCGAATATTTTATATCAAGAGGAGATATTGGTATTATATTATATTTATATATATATATATATATATATATATATATATATATTATAAATTGCACGATTTCAAATGAAGGTAACAGGATAAGTTCTTGTATGGTTATGTATTTTTTGTATAATTAGCGCCAGTCCACGGCTCCGCTTGCGTACTGAGATAATAAGAGATTTATGCTTGATTTTCGGTCTTTTAACACATTCAGGTATATTTAGAGTTTTTTTTATTAAGATGTATATTTAATATAATGTATTAATATTAATAATTATTAATATTAATTATTATTTTTAATATTATGTAGCAGTATATTTAATATAATAATTTTAAGATAACAGTAAGTGTTGATTATCGTGTGTAATTTTCAAATCTTCATTTGATGTTAAAATAATTCTTATCAGAAGCCACTTTATCTACTCATGAAACCTAGTGTGAAGACTCTGATAATGAATGAGGTACCCCAACAGCGCGGGACCAGCGTGGATCAATAATTCCCGCAAAAAAACACCTGTCTCTATATATTAGATGCATAATTAGTCTCTTCAATTTCATATTATTATATATTGTCACTGTAATTTTATATTAAGTTTCAGTTCAAGAAACGATCGAGTCGAGTTCTAATAGTAATCAGCCGTCTATACTTGACATGCGCGAGTTGACCTCAGCAATCGATGGGAAGAGTTTGTTTTTGTTCTGTCCCTTTCCTTCTACAGCCAGCCGTCTCTTTCACTCGCGTTTTATGCGCCGATGGATACGACAGTTTCGAATGTAGGAAGTAGTTTGATTAAATAGACATAGATGGCGCTAGTAGTACCTGACAACATCATTTTTCATTTATTTTTATTAAACAAATATTTGTTCCATGTTCCATTTTGTCACGAGTAGCCATTTTAAATTTTGTTTCTTTTCAAAATATTTAACGGAAAACTTGAAGAAAGAGTCATAACATATTGTTTAACTGTGCGTAGTTAATAAGATAAATTTAAAAAATATATCTGGTGTAATTTTTTTCAAAGAGATTACTTTTAAGGACATGCTATAATGGAGTTCATTGCAATAAAATTATTGCATTCCAACATTATTATTAAGTAATTACTTAATTTTTCAGCCATACAACGTCTGCTTTATCCAACATTCAAATAACAAACCATATGACAATCAGTGAAACATAAATGCATAAACAGCAGGATCAAACAATCACCCGAAGTCGTCCAAGGAGTTCCGAACCCCAATTACCTGTTATTAAACAAGCTAAAGAAACTCCATTAATTGAAAAATCCCATACAATAGCAGGAAACGTGCTCTAAATCTGAGCGTAGCCTCGAGTTACAAAAAAATATAAAAAAAAAACACTATGCATCTGAGCGCCCGCCTACCGCAGCCACAAATAAACCATAACAAACACATCCACCAACAGAACATCGTACATTACAAATATAGCAGGGAAAACTCGTTCTTCGCTCCTTTGTATAGAACACATATTGCTGTGCCACTATTATTGCGGGTAAGTTGTGAAAACGCTGACCATGCATGGAAAATTGAGTGAGCACAAAGACTAAGAATAAAGCCTGAGTTAGTATAAAATTTATATTTAATAAGAAAGATTTCGTTTAATACCTGATGTAAAGTTTGTAAGGATGTGTGTGTGTTTGTTGCTCTTTCACGCAAAAACTACTGAACCGATTGCCATGAAATTTGGCATGTAGACAGCTGGACAACTGGAATAACATATTTTCAACGTTTTATCCCAATATTCCTACGGGGTACGGACTTACGCGGGTGAAACCGCGGGTCGCAGCTAGTAACAAATAACGTGAAATGCTTACCTAACCTACTTTATAGGTTCAAAAAGACGGAAATGTGAAATATAGAGAAATCAACACAATCTGAGGATTTATGGTAAAATTGTGCGATGCCGTGCGTGCATGAGGGCTTAAATATATATAACAGCTAAGCCTTAAGGTTCTGAGGTGAAAGAAAGATATAAGATGCGATTACGAGAAATGTCTTATGATCAATCTTTGGATTCCAACAGGCTTCAGCTTTCGACATGAATTGGGACAACTTACATTGGGAACGTTACACACAGAAGATCGGGACCAAATATGAGCTGGTGCTGTGCTTCATAGTGAAGAAGCCTATATTTCCTTACCCTTCCCAATCCTTTATTTTTTCATACCGGCCAACTGAGCTGGTGATCGTTTGTTGGTAGATCGATCACCACTGCCCATGAACATTCGCAGAGGTAGAACCTGCGCGTGTGCTACCCGCTTTATGGGGTAAGGGATAAGGAAAGGATTGGCGACGTGAAATAAGAAATGGACTGGGAAGGGTGAGGAAAAGGAAACGGGTCTTCGGCTCCCCCACTTACCGTACGAAACACAATAGCATGCTATTATTTCACGCCGGTTTTCCGTGGGGGTGTGGTACTTACCAGGTGTTAGTTAGCCCAATTCGTGCTGAAGCATAGTCGACTCCCACGTATGTATAATATTTATTTATTTATAATGAACAGTATACATATATATTTATGCCTATCTGAAAATGCGAAAATTTTTATAACACTAATATTATAAATGTGAAAGTTTGTTTGTTTGGAAGTCTGTCCGTCAATCACTCTGAAACTACTGAACCGATTCTGATGAAATTTGGTCTACAGATAGGATATGACCTAACTTGGATGATAGAGATATCCGTTGAGATAAAACAGGAATCTTGATATCCGGGCAGAGCCGGGACGAGCGTCTAGTATTATATTATATTATTCTAAGTTGATCCTAGTAGATAGATCCTAGGTCATAATCGCGAAAGTTTGTAAGAAAGGATGTTTGTTAGTCTTTCACGTAAAAAGTAAAAACAGCTTGTCTGGATAAACACATAGACTTTTTACCCGGGTACCACGTGGGAGACGCCGCGGGTTACAGAAAGTTACCTAATAATTCCTTCACTTCTTAACATACAGGACCTATACACCACCTACCTATACGTGATCTCCGTATTGTTACTTTGTTGTGGGTGCCTGGCAGATATCGCTCTATAGCCATGAGGCTGTCTATTGTGCAATTTGAGTTTATTGTAGTGTATTTTTTGATGATTACAACAAAGTTTTCATTCATTCATTAATTTAATATTGTAATATTATATCACACTTCCGTTGCCATTGGGCCGTTGTATTGCCGTATTAGAGAAAAATAAATAAAATTTTTTAGCCCCTTTTTAATGAGAATTTCGGGGACAGTGTAGTGTGAAATTTAGCACACATATTATGTACCTATAGTTTAAATAGATATATTGCTAATATTATTAAAAAGAAATAATTAACAGCCCATATATATTCCCATTGTGGCCTCCTATAACGGTTCAGGCCATAATCCACCACGCTGGCCAAGTCCGGGATGGAAGAGGTCACATACACGTCATGTCGTCGAACTTTTCGAGTCTTCGACATGATTTTTCCCTCACGATGTTTTCCTTCACCGTTTCGAGCGATGGTAATGTCTATCCATATATGCAGATAAATAAAAAATCTATCTATTTGCTGCAAGCTCACTTGGTCTCGAAACTCTGACGTATTTATTTTTAGTCCAAGGACCTCACCGCTGAGCCACCACTGCTTTCGACTTTTGAAAATAATGCTTACCAAAAAATGCATTTAATCAATAAAAGAAACATTACGCACGCTAGACGCTACCATGCATTTTAACCACTCATTTGTCTATGGTTATGATCGAATTTCAATTTTCAACCACAAAACGATCACTAGTAGAACGTAATTGTATTTCCCCGTAACTCGTTCTTAAAACACTAGGTACATCAATTTGTCAAAAACATCCACTAACGACAACTCCGCGGACACATTAATCAACTTTATATACTAATTATATGCAAACTGAGTAAGATAAAACCCACTATTAATAAAACCAAGGAAAAAAAACTATAAAAACGCCATTCATTCAATCTAATGAATGTTAAATATTATAGTTTAAATACCTAACATTATTGCTAGTAGAGCGTGACAAGGTCACAACGACAGTCGGCGCGGTGCGGACCGACAACGTCGCATGACAGACAAGGACATCGGTACATATCGTACGTGGGATAGAACGAGACACGCACACTATTGTGCATTCAGAAAAGAGCGGATGTGATTATTGTGCTGTTGCAACGCGTGACCTGCGAGAAAGCGGCTGATACAACTGAATTAATTTCATTGATGATTGATGAATGATTTAGTTACAACTAACCAGTAACCACTACTGTCTTACTATAGTTACACTATAAAATTGTTCTCATTTAAATTATTTTATTTATAGGAGACTATTTCCTAGATTAATTTACTGAAATTAACATAATATACAGTACATTTATAAAATTTTACGTTGTTTCGTTACATGTAGTAATTTTGACTCACACAAAAACTGTTTTCAACCGACTTCAAAACGAGGAGGTGTAAATTCGACTGTATTTACACAAACAGTGTTAGGTACATTTAACAGACCTATTTTGATTTTAAATAATTTTATGATAGTTAATACATATTCTGGTCCTATTAGGTTGCGTTATTAAATAATTAATTTTTGTCTAAAGATACTGCTGAGGATACTGTTTTCTCATATGTTGTTTGTTTGAACATGTTTATATCAAAACCCACTGAGTAGTTATTTGATAATGAATATTTTATACATTGAGGAAGTGCGTGAAACCGCAGGATACAGTTATTACTAAGTAATTTACGTTTAAAATCGATCACAATGTTACATTTGTACCTTTTTTTAACAATTTGACGAAGAAGTTAAACTAATGAGATTTATTTTTACCGTTTGGTTTCAGAATAATTGATATTTCAAAACACACATAGCTAAACTTTTTTGCTAATGTCGATTCAATTATAAAATAAAAGGTAACAAATAAAAGTGCTGACCGATAATAAATTAAACAACCAAACCTTTCTTTTTGTACTCAATTTTTTATTACAGAAGACACCAACGGCCTTTTTGTATTTTTAAATTCATTTTTTGCTCTTCTGTTAAAGAAGCGTAAAAAACAAAGTAAAAAAAAATATTTGGTGCGCGGGTACCAGGCGAGCAGAATTCAGTGAGAATCACGCTACAATTTAGGCCTAAAGCGGCGGCCGTGGCGCCGGGTCGACGCCACTAAACCCGATCCACAATCTCATTCACATCAAAATCCATTTTATTTCATTTATAAACTCTTCTATAGAACGATTGATATTTATATTAAATGTTTTGAAACAGTCCACCTATTGATAATGTATTCAAATATTACTTTATATCATAGAAGCGATCAAACAACCGCGAACCGGTATTTAAGTCGTTTAGTTAGAATCTAAATCTTGTTATGTTTAGAGAATTTTTTCGAGAGGATGTTACTTTACATTTTTTATTTTAGTGACATAAATCCAACTCATAAAACACGTTTTTTAAGTTAAATTATGTGAAGAGTTATGACAAAATTTATTTTGCGTGAATGTGTGTAGTACAAATATTTTTTTCTTATTTGTGTAGTTCCACAGTTTGCTTATACTTATTTAAAACATTAATATTGAGAGTGTTTATTCAAACGGAATCAGAATACATATTTATGTTTTATTTAATTTTTTAACCAAGCCAACATATAAATAAATTGGTCTCCGTCGGGCGTAACTTAAAATAAAACTTTTAGAAGGAATAAAACCAAATAAAAACTAAGCAAATAAATCGAATGAAAGAATAAAAAAATAGTTTGTTTGAATGCTATAATGAATGGAATCAAATGGTGCGGTGAGCAACCGTTTGAACCCTTGGTTTATTTGTTTAAGTACTAGGTATGTATTATTGGTTATATATATATTGGATTTAATAGCGATTGTTCTTTTATTTACTTGGAACATTGTTTTAAAAAGTTATTTGCGTTTAGCCTCTTTTCAATTTTACTGACCTGGTACCCAGAAAAGATTTTAGCCCAATTGAAGGAAAACCTAGTGTAAAAAACACTAAAATGCAGTCTCATAGGATGCATTATTTACTGTGTGTTTTATGATTTTAATTTTGTGGACTTATAGAAATCGTAATGTTGTAGTTATATACCTTATGATTAATTAATAGTTCGAGATATTAATCTATAGTCTATACCTACCAATTTATATTGTATGAATAATTTGATTGTTTGTTTCCTTCGTCGTTTGTTCTGATATAGTTGTCGAGAATTCGATTCTAAGCAGGCCTATACAAATGGCAAAGCTCTAGTAGAATAGAATATTAACATGACATTCTACGAGTAGTTATGTGAAATTAAATAAGTATGATGCGAAGCTAAAAAAATCCTAAATAAAAAATTGGTAATTTGTTCAAATCGTAATCCTACTAATATTATAAATACAAAAGTTTGTAAGGATGTGTGTGTGTTTGTTACTCTTTCACGCAAAAAGTACTGAACTGATAGCAATGAATTTTGGTACGTAGACAGCTGGACATCTGGAAGAACATATAGGCAACTTTTTATACCGATATTGCTACGGGATACGGACTTACGTACCAAATTTAATTGAAATCGGTTCAGTAGTTTTTGCGTGAAAGAGCAACAAACGCACACACTTCCTAACAAACTTTCGCGTTTATAATATTAGTAGGATTGGATTTAGCTATAGAATGCGGGCTATGTAAGGTATATATAATTAATATAGAGTGATATAGTCTACAATGTAAAATGGAAAAATCATTTTGAAGATATCCATGGACGAAGATATTATAGACTACACTATAGTTAGTATAATTTGTAAAGTCTGGATCACACAGTTAGGTCTATATTAACATTTATAACTAACGGTCCGCCCCGGCTTCGCCCGTGGTACATATACTTATAAGCCTGTCTCAATAATGGGCCATCTAACACTGAAAGAATTTTCCAAATCTGACCAGTAGTTCCTGAGATTAGTGCGTTCAAACAAACAAACTATTCAGTTTTTAAATATAAGAATAGATGACTAGAAAGAAGAAGGCAGTGGCGGCTCAGTGGTGACGACCTCGGACTTAAATTGATAAGTCGGGGGCTCGAGATCGGGCGAGCGTGCAAGAAATAAATTGATTTTGCATTTATCTTCACAAGTGGATAACATCACCACTGCTCAAAACGGTGAAGGAAAACATAGTGAGGAAACCGGCATGTCCGAGAATCAAAAAGTTCGACGACATGTGACATCTGCCAATCCGCACTTGGCTAGCGTGGTGCATTATGGCCTGAACCCTCATAGGATACCTACCCTTATTTTTTTAAGTGGGGAAATCTTGTATACTCCGGGGGTCGTACCCATGACCCCCGAGGAAGAGGCCGCGGGTTATGTCGGATTCCTACCGGCTAAAATCTCACTTTGTACCCTCAAGCCGCATTGATGAAGGGGCCATGGGTACTTGTTGGATTCGTCCGCGACCCACTCGGCGGCCTCATAGGATACCCTGATAATGATGATGATGGTGATAGCGACTAACAGTCGCCCAGTAGTCGAAATTCGTTATAATTAAATGGGCAATAAGCAGATTGAGTAAACAATTGGTTTAATCGTTACATTGTTAATTACCTTTCACAAGGCTTTTTCAGTGTGCTAGTGTACCTACTTACAGACAAATGCAAAAAATATCAAATCATAACATTCTCGTCTCTTCTAGAAAAGCTAACCCTTACCACTGAGTTACCATAACTATTTTGAAAAAAAAAGAAAGAAAGAAAGGAAAAATATATATTAGTATTAGCTGTTGCTGGTAGCTGTGCTAATAAAAATTTTCATGGTAATTACAATCTTTTATCCCCTATTATATCTTCTTGCGTACAGAATTTATCGAAATCCCATCTTAGCGGAGGCCTTCATCATAGTTGTTATATGCTTGCCAAACTTCAGCCCGATCGGTCCAGTAGTTTGGGCTGTGCGTTGATAGATCAGTCAGTTTCGTTTTAGAGTTGTTATTTATTTTTATCTCAAGTGGCTTATACATAATTCAAATATATAACCAATTGGTATATTTAAGTCGGAATATAATAAGAGAAATCTCCTTATTCTTTTGTACGGAGTTCACTGTGCGCCCGTCCGCTAAAACGTATTCAATATCCTACTAATATTATAAATACGAAAGGATGTGTGTGTGTTTGTTGCTCTTTCACGCAATGACTACTGAACCGATTGCAATGAAATTTGGTACGTTGACAGCTGGACAACTGGAATAACATATAGGTAACTTTTTATCCCGATATTCCTACGGGATACGGACATACGCGGGTGAATCCGCGGAGCGCAGCTAGTCATTTATAAATCAAAAACCTAGGATTACCTATATTGATAGCTACCTATGCCTGGTGCTGTCGTTATATGCAAATTATATATAGCTATAACTAAAAGTTAGTTAATTAGTTAGTTAATTTCCTAGCTGATTGATCTTTACTAACCTTCTAATCTTATTGTACTATGGCCCTTCGCAGTACAAACCTACCGCTGAAAGCTTTTTCTTAAAACAATTGTTTTTAACAAAAAAACTTAAATGCCTTCAAATTGTCAGATATAGACAAATTTAAAACTGGCAGACACCAGCTTTCAAATAAAAATAATAATAAAAATCGATCCACCTAATACAAAGTGACACAAAAGAAGATCAATCGAATTGATAACCTTTTTTAAAGTCGGTTAATACAATTTAAATTAACAATTACCATATTTTTTATAGACCTAACTTTAATTTAATAAAACTTTATTCCCCATAGGTATCCAAAACCCTTAATCTCAAACTGTATTCTTAAACATCTTAACAGCTTGCCAAATTTTGTCCAAAGCTAGTCTCATTCAAGCGGTTAAACTTACGATTGACATTTTTATAACATAAGTTAATATCAAGATACATAAAGTAATTAACATACCATACCTATAGAAATTAAATTTGAACACGCTCGCTGTAAAGTGTTCGTTCGTATAATGAATAAATCGCGTTGAAAATCCGTTGAAAAGTTTTTAATATCTGAATGTATAATGCTCGCGTTAAATCAAACATAAGGAAATACTATACCATACCTATGCAACGTTAACTTAACCCCTAGACTTAATTTATATCTTCTTATTGTTACTGTTTAACTTATAACATTTAAATCACAAACAACTAAAAGGTCTACAATGTGCCTAATTATAATAAAATTTTTCTTCCAATACAAATTTCCTTAAACACGCCGTATTAATTTCCCGTAGCAAACCCGTAACTCATAAGTATCAAGGAGGAGAGCGCGCCTGCGCATTGCTCCTCCTATGGGCGAGGTCCCCGCGCGGCCCGCCCCGCCCCGCCCCGCCCTTCACTAGCCCTTTGCCGCCTTCGCGAATCAAACATTCCAATTTCGAACGGTTCGTTTAAAATTTGTTATTCGAAATAATTAAAAAGAATTAATTGTCATGTTACTTTAGTCTTTATTATACTCGAGTTAGGAGTTATCAATGTTAGGTTTATAGGTTTAGAACGTAACGTGATGATCAAATAATCTTATTGAGGAATGTTGTATACGTCATACGTAATTAGAATAAAGAATCTAGAATTTAGAATGTTTTCAAACATTTGAATCTGGAATTTATTCTTCTCAATTAAATTTGAACCATGGCAAGAGTTTATTTCTCTCGAATTGCTATACTTATAGCGTCTATGATATTTACTATGGTTTGGATTCGTTTGATTTGTTAATTTTGCATCAGTCGATCACTTCCTTTTAAGGAAATATTAGGTTAATAATACAGAATTTTTACGCTTGTATCATTGATTCTGCCGTCAGTGATCAAAAACGTTTATAAATGTTAAATTTATATATTTTTGAACTCATAAGTAATGAAAAGTAAAATTGTGAATGCTATTATAATTGCCACCTACGGGTTTTTTTTTTTGCGAATTTACAGTATTGTGCTTTTTTTATTATTTTATGACCATTCCCGTCTAAATGTATTTTATCAACTAAAAGCAGCACATCAAAATTTGACCAGTGGTTAAGGCAGGAATACACAGGCAACAGGCAAACAGTCAATATGGATAATTTGGTTCCCGCCCCGATATGAGAACGCTACCGCATACCACGCCCTCTTTTCTACCTCCTGGTTAAAAGATGCATTTTGAACAATTGTCCCTTGGTTGGAGTAAATAAATGAAATTAACCAAGTAACTGCTAAATTTCTTGTACTAATAAATGAGTGAAATATGCAGATTTTTATAGTAGGTACCTTCTTGTTTATTTATTTAATGACTTCCTGTTTTGGAGTACCCAAAGTGTGAATCGAAACCCTAATCGATCTTAGTACTAGCTGTCCGTTTGTCTGTATGTCTGTCTGTCGCCAGGTTGTATCTCAGGAACCGTGATAATTAGACATTTGAAATATTCAGAGATTCAGAGATCTTTTGCCGATATATAAATACATTATAGAAAGTTTATTTTTACGGGTGTTTAAGACATAGAATTAGCATTATCTATAGGTACTAATAAAGCTGAAGATTTGTTTATTTGTTTATGGTCTTATCTACGGAACTACTGGGCCGATTTGTATGAAATTTGTAACTTACAAAGATAGTTTGAAATACGAGAAATGGCAAAGGAATACAAGAAAAACCCCGGGACCTAATTTTTCCGTATAGCCACGGGCGAAAAGCTAGTCATTAATAACTTCACCACAGAAGACAATGCATTATAGCAAGCATTGTGCTGTACCTGGATGCCGTTGATAACAGTTTTAAAAGTCCAAATGTCATAGAAACAATATATGGAACCTATAGTTACGTTATTATTTCCAGATCTAACATAATAAGTTGGATACAAACACCTATGTTAAATCCTTCCATCCTTCTGTTTGAGATGAAGAACCAGCACAGAAGCCGAGCTCACACAAACAACGAACAGCGAACATAACTATATCCATTAAAAACCTAACCCTAAATTGTTAGACCGCCTCCTTGGTACAATGGTTAACGCGTGAGCTTAGAACCGAGGGGTCCTGGGTTCGATTCCCGGTGGGGACGCACAAAAAAAAATGTCTCGGTCTGGCAGGACACAGAAGGAATCGATAACCTCCTTATTTTCTTGAAGTCGGTTGAAAATAGGGAACACTTATCAACACGTTCATTTTTTTGTCATATTCGGCAATGGAGCTGGTGGGTCGCCTGATGGTAAGCGCTACCGCTTATGAACATTTGGAGAGGCATAAGGTCTTGCAGACCTTACGCCTCTACAAATGCATTGCCGACTTTAAATTGGGTAGGGATTTATAAATAACTAGCTGACCCGGCAAACTCTGTTCTGCCTTACTCTTATAATTTAGGGGGATGAAAAATAGATGTTGGCCGATAAATGCCGGATAAGCACAAAAAATTTCATCAAAATCGGTCAAGCCGTTTCGGAGGAGTATGGCAACGTAAACTGTGACACGAGAATTTTATATATTAGATTTACAAGATTGGAAAAGGATATAGGCCTCCAGCTCCCTCACTCACCGTACGGAACACAAGAGCATGCTATTATTTCACGCCGGTTTTCTGTGGAGGTGTGGTACTTCCCCGGTGCGAGCTGGCCCAATTCGTGCTGAAGCGTGCGTTCCTGTTAAGTCATCGCTATTTGTCGTCTGCCAAGCGTGTGGAACCCGGTTATTTCACATGTAAATCGATCTTATTACATCAGTTTTGTTAGCTGAAATAGATAAATAAAAATTAAAAATATTTTTTTTCCATCGATCGTCAAGGCGACTCTAGGCCCCGCGATTTGATGGATGTTCCAAGTACCCGGATGAAGCGGTTCGATTCCACATTTTTCATTCGAACCGCAAGGAATTGAAACATGCTTCCTGAGTCTGTGTCCCCCGACGAGTCCAATCTAGAGGTCTTCAAGAGTAGAGTGAACAGGTAATAGGTAGGTAGGTAATATGTATATAAAATTGTTATTTACCTGCTATGTTCATGAGGTCTTTAAAAACTAAACGACTGAGTAACGTGTATAGACTTTTATCTATGTAGATACTATTATTTTTGGCGGTAGGACACTACTACTGTGGGACACGTTATTATTACACTTTTTTGTTGCTATTGTTTTTTTTTATTGTTATTGTTTTACTATTTTTTTATTTCATGTGTGTTTTGTGTTTCGTGTCACATTGTCTGCAAATGAATGTTTTTTCTTTCTTTTCTTTTTTTTTTTTAAAACATAATTATCATAATAACATATGAAAAATCATATCAAACTGATTTTTATTAGCACAGTTTAAAAATTTATGAATACAAATGTTATAGTGTAATTTAAGTTTGCTTACTTTATGTATTAATATAAGGGGCAAAGAGTAGGTCCACTTTCATTTGACATCAGATTTCTGCTTGAAAAATTATCTCGATATACGTATGTATGGTGTAATTACTGTACAAAAACAAATTAGTTATAACTAAGTATAGTTAATGCGAACAAAGTCGCGCGTAGAAAATATATACATTTATTAAAAGTGAATAAATAACTATTTCAACTACACCAATGGGGTTCACCAATCTCAGGGGAGGAAGGTACCACTCCCGTTTCTAAAATGGAATCAAATTAAAACATTAAAAGAAACACGCCAATCGATAAAAAACCGAAAAACTTATCAAGTAACAAAATAAACAATAAAAACTCACACACGTTCACGCTCTAATAATATTTCAAGTGTATACTATTCGCCCTCAATAGATGGCGTCACGAATCCCGTCAAGATGATAAAAAAGACTAAAAAACACATCAGCAGCGTTCTAGTTGTTTATGGCGTCACTATTGTAAACTTCACTACATTATGCCGCTAGATGGCGTTACGTGAACTATAGGGATACTGATTATTATTTTTGAAATGTAGCTTTTTAAATATTTACAAACGTTAAATGGCGTAAATAGTTCAAAAATTATAAGAATAACTAACAGTAACTTACATACATTTAGCATGGGCAGCATAAATACAGATATAATGGAACCATTATGCAGATATAAAGGAGAAAATCAATGATATTGTTATGCAGGAAATTTGTAGTTAATTTTATATGAATCTTGTAATATTAATAAGCGTTTATTAGTATTTCTTTTTTATTTATATTTGTTTGCAATGAGGTATATATGATCATAAGTATACCTGAACTCTAAATTAATGAATTTATTTGATTTAACGTGGGCTGGGTATAAAATTTTATTTTATTTTTCATGGATTGACGTGACTACTCCCACGGCACGAATTAGGTCTGCTCGGACCGGTATGGTTACCCTCACAGAAGATCGGCGTACTAGAGAACTACAGAAATAGTAGCATGCTACTGTGTTTCGTTCGGAGAGTAGGGGAGCCGGGGGCACACATCCTTTTCCTCACCCTTTCCAGTCCTATTCCTTTATTCCCGGCTTCAACCTTTTGTTTATCACATACTTTTCAATCGCCAATCCATTTACAGAACAGGCTTGCGAATAGCCCAAGGCCTCTGTTAATGTTCATGGGCAGATGTACCTTACCATTGAACGATCCAACAGTTCCTTTGTCGTCTATGACATATAAAAATACAAAGAGAAAAGTAGCTTTATATGACAAAAGTCTTTTTAAAGCCGGTCAGTAGTTTAGAAGTTATTTTACTAACTACCAAATAAATCCTTTTTTTATAATATTAAGGCATTTCACTGCACGTCAAGTCTTAATTACTCAATTGCAGTAGATATGTGTTTATAGTTATAGTGCTCTCAAATTCCAATATTTAAATTTTTAAATTTATAACTCATTTAAATTTGGAATTGCAGTTCCACGCATGTTACCAAGTCACGTAAAGGGTTAGGGGCGGGGCCGGGGGCGTGGCATCGCGCGTCCCGTTCATACGCGAGCAGCTATGCTGCCCTGGTCCTGTGACGTCATCGCCGCCTATTTATGGGGCGAAATTGGAGGGAAGTGTGCTTAAACTATTTTCGAATGTTGATTCTATTTTAAATTGGATTAATTCATTAAAATTAACTCGTCAATAAATATAATCCTCCAGCTTTAGAGCATGGGTATTTGTTAGTCTTTAATAGCGTTGGAATTTGGATAAAGTTTGGAGCAAAGGTGGTGTCTGAATTGATACATTTAAAAACTGCCTTTTATGGTTTTCCATGGAAGTGAGGCTGTAAGATACTTATGAGCTTATATTAGTATTTTACAGCTTACTACATAGTCTCAGTTTATATTTTTAAAATGGTCAAGGACAAGAATTATATATAGCTACTATCAGAGGTTTGTAAGGCATTGAGGTAAGGTCATCATGATTCAAATCGAAATAGTGACAGAGAAATAGAATTTTTCTTGATCATGAATTCCTATTCTCATCTCATCGATCTACAGAACAGTTTTTTAATGTGATTGTTAGTTTCAAATGCAATTATTACTTGAGATCCGTCTTGAGGTCAGTTAAAATACGTTCTCCATTGTGTCTATAAAAACGGGTTAATTTTATGCAAATTAAAGTACAACATTTAATTTCAGAAAACTACATTTACTTAATAAATGTTAGTAGGTAATGATAATATGAAATCTAGACTCCCTGGGACTTTCATTTATATGTGGAAACAGCTAATAATAAACGGGCACGTTTTCCGCAACTCGACGAGTAGCGCCTATTTTGTGTGAAAAGAAAAGGAGGGGGCAGCCAGTCAAAGCTGAAACCATCCCAGCTCCTACATAAAGCTAAGCAGCTTGTGTGGGCTGCCGAAAACCTCAGGGAGGGACCTAGGACAACCCATGTGCCTTGCCCTGTACTCCGCAACCGCCGTGCATTCCATGATCACGTGGGCTACCGTTTCTTCAGTCGTCATGACGGACTGTCAGTGATCCCTACAATGCAGTGCAAACAGCTACGCATACAGCGAGGTTAATAGCAAAACGCATATGTAAACAGTGCACTCGCAATTCGCACTGAGGTTCGCGTATTCGCGTTAAAAGAGGTTTTTCGGATAAAATCGAAGGACGCGACTGACGTACATGAAATTAGGAGGATTGAAAAAATAAATAATGTTTATATCACACCGCAAACAAATTGACAACAGTCTCTTTTTTATGTTACAATGAAACTCGTGGAATGCCTGATGGTAAGCGCTACCACCGCCCATGAACATTTGGAGAGGCATAAGGTCCATTGCAGACCTTACGCCTCTACAAATGGATTGCCGACTTTTTGGGATTAAGAAAGGATTGGCGATAGGAATAAAGGAAAGGACTGGGAAGGGTACGAAAAAGGATATGGGCCTAATATAATCTTTACATACTAATAATAAAAAGGTGGATCAGCGTGGTGCTAAAAAGGGTAACTCAGCATGTGCTACTCGTAATGCACAGCGCTTATTTTCAGTAGCACCTTGTTGAACTACTGAACTACTTACTACTGGACTACACTAATTCGTCCAAATACGAATGTTTTGTTGACCGATGAGGGTAATGGACTAATATAAGGTATCGCATACATTGCGCGGATAGGACGTTTTTGACTCGCTGTTATTCGCTTCACTTGTATGTTTGTATATTGTATGTAACCGACTACTTTAGACTCAATTTTGACCCATTTTAAACAGGCACATTTAATTCAAACTTTTAACTCTAATTATATGAAATTATCTCATTAACCTGATCAGGATCGCCAGAATTCAATAATTCATCTACGTACCTATACTCTGTATGCAATAAAACAATTTGATTCAACCTATATTTATTTCGTAAGCACCTTCTGTGCAATGCCTATTTAATTGAAAAAGTATATCAATAATAATGGACAATTAGCCATTTAACAATATGCATAAATATTAGCACTGGTATCTACCTAATACTCAGATAATTCTTATATGTCAGTCAAGCGGATATTGCGAGCTGTCTGTACCTACTTATAAGAAGATAAGAAATAATCCCATCTTACCTAAGTAGGTATACTGTCAAGGCATCAGCGCCGTTTGTCTGGCGTCCTCTTTTTTTAATGTCGAGTATCAACCAATTCATACACACGGGTGTCGAACTATCTTTGTTATGTTTGGGGTCAAAGAGACAGAGTTACAAAGGGAGGCTAGTAGTTATTGTATACCTACAATAGTTCATAAATTAACCTTTTTTTTAATGTGAGTTATAAAAATACTAGCTGCGCCCCGCGGTTTCACCCGCGTAAGTTTATATCCCGTAGGAATATCGGGATAAAAAGTTGCCTATATGTTATTCGGATTCGATATCGGAGAATTCATTGCAATCGGCTCAGTAGTTTTTGCGTGAAAGAGGAACAAACACACACACATCCTTACAAACTTTCGCATTTATAATATTAGTAGGAAGGATATATGTACCTGAGTTAAAATGAAACACATTTTATGAAGAGATTTGATCGTGTTTTCTAAAAATAAATGAAGCCTTGAAACTGCTGAACCGAATTGAAATGAGCAGAAAGCTTTATTCCTGAGTAGGTTCTATATTTTTATTTAGCTCTGGTGTTCACCTGCAGGTGGGCGTGGGCGTGGATGCGTGTGCTTTTGTATCATGGCGTTGAATTTTAAATCGGTTCCTTTAGGGAAAGCATATCAATGCTTGTAATTAATTATATCAAAAGTATCAACTTTTAATATCATTAATTACATTATCTAAGTATCACTATATAGTATAAAACAGTCGCTTCTCTCGTCTGGTTCTATGTATGTATGCGTAGATCAATAAAACTATGCAACGGATTTTGATGGTTTTATTTTATGAAGTTTTTTTTTTATGTCATAGCGGGCAACTGAGCTGGTGGTTCGCCGGATGGTAAGCGATCACCACCGCCCATAAACATTCGCAAAAGTAGTACCTCTGCGAATGCGCTGCCCGCTTTTATGGGGTAAGGGATTAACTACTGGAAAGAAGGAATGGACTAGGACGGATGAGGAAAAGGAAACGGGCCTCCGGCTCCCCCACTCACCGGACGAAACACAGTGGCATGCCACTATTTCACGCCGGTTTTCTGTGAGGGTGTGGTACTTCACCGGTGCGAGCTGGCCCAATTCGTGCCGAAGCGTGCTCGACTCCCACATACATGTGATTCAAGAGGAAGGTTTATATTTATAATAATATCTATTAAACTTTTCCGATTAAACGTTAGTTAGTTAGTGTTATGATAAGAAGAAGTGTCCGTTATTTACGAATGTATTTGATATAATGAAATTATAACCTCGAGTAATATTTTCCCAAGTAACGAAATAATCGTGAGTTGGGATATTTTTATTGGTAGCCAAACCATAAGTGTAGGAGGGCATTTTTAAATGCTCTTCTATAAAATATGCAATCATTCTTTCATTGTACGAATGGTTATGTACTAATCATCATCATCATCATCATCAGCCCATATATGTTCCCACTGCTGGGACACAGGCCTCCTATGAGGGTTCAGGCCATAATCCAAGCCAAGTGCGGGTTGGCAGATGTCACATGTCGTCGAACTTTTGATTCTCGGACATGCCGGTTTCCTCACGATTTTTTCCTTCACCGTTTTAAGCAGTGGTGATGTTATCTACATGCGCAGATAAATTGAAAAATCAATTTATTTCTTGCACGCTCGCCCGGTCTCGAACCCCGACTTATCGATTTTGAAGTCCGAGGTTCTCACCACTGAGCAACCACTGCTTTTTATGCATGTACTAATGTATATAAATTAAAAGCTGGGCGAGTAATAGCCGATAGGTTTGGTTATATGTTCGATAGAGAAATTTCTGTAAATATCAAATTTATTATCTGTAGACTACTGTTATTACTCTGTTGTTTTTTTAATTATTAGAAACTTCATCGTTGTTATTTTGCTTTCCTTATCTAGTTTTGAATGGTTCATTAATTCTTTTCATTATTTTTTGTGTTTACTTTTTCTCATATATTTTACACCAATCTGGCATTATTAAGGGTGGGACTGACTTATGCAAGTATATTTCTTGTTTACATGTGTGCGTATGTGTACCTATGTATAATGCATGTATGTGTTGACATGAGGTTGAAAAAATGTTATTAGTAATAAAGTTATGCCTTAGGGTATTAAGGATGTATTTTTTGTAGTTGAATTTAATAAAAAAGACTGCATCATTAGTGCGGAGCATTCTGCGAATATATTATTGTTTTAATAATGAACTTGCGCCGATTTTAATTTTTATCATTTAATGAAACTGTGGAAGCTGCTCAATTCTGTAAATATGGGGTTTACAATGTTTGTCTGTCTGTCTATTTACTGTCCGGCTTTCTCGCAAAACCTACAGGACGGATATCATGAAACTTTTGTTTTATACTAAGGCCTTGGCAGCATATTATTTATGTGGTAGTCGAGCACGTTTGGGCAGGATTGGGCTAGCTCGCGCCGGGGAAGTACCACAGCCCCACAGAAGACCGGCATGAAATAGCCTGCTGTGTTTCGTTCGGTGAGTGGGGGAGCCGGAGGCCTATATCCTTTTTCTTGCCCTTCCCAATCCTTTCCTTCATTACTCTCGACAATCCTTTCTTAATCCCTACCCAATTTAAAGTCGGTAATACATTTGTAGAGGCGTAAGGTCTGCAATGGACCTTATTCCTCTCCCAATGGCTATGCCTCATGGGCGTTGGTAGCGCTTACCATCAGGCGCCCCACCAGCTTCATTGCCGCCTGTGACACAAAAAAAATCAAAAGCTATAAACAGAAGACGTGGGCACAGTAAGTTGCTTTAAAAAGATCTATATTAGGTACCTACGACATAGGTTAATATAATGACATTTTGCCAAACGAAACTTCTGAGGTCACTTTTACTGGTATTTATTTAAAATTATAAATAATTACCAATTTATGCATATATACATCCTTATGTATAACGTTAATTAAATAATCATGTTGCTTTGTAGTATAATGTAGGCATAAAATAAACCGCTCGCTATCATCAACCGCAAACATATAGCCAGTAAATAACGCTTTAAATATACAAGATAACGTCATACCATCAGCAAATTGCTAACGGACGCAAGGGGTCATGTGTATGAATATTAACCTAACGTGGGATCGATGTTTACGCGCGTGCGCTCAGCTGCAGGACCCACGTGGCACTGAGCTTCAACAGATGGCGCTAGCACGCATGCGCCGTTTTATTGAGCGAACACAGTCACATGACACGCACACAACTACACGTGACATAAATCATAATATGTTGTCCGCTCTAAGTTCTAACCATACGGCATCAAATTACCTTCACGTAATGACGCAAGGCGCATCCACCATGACATTCTTTACCGTAACTTCTAGGTGGTAAGGGTGATATTTGTTTGTTTATGGTATTGGGATTACAGAAGTGCTTGAGTGAACTAAATGGCTCGGCAGCGACGTCAATTACCGACTTCATCTGGTCACAGTTTGTGGTCTTCGAGTACGCTTTACTCGAGTTGAACATATTTCTTTAGATGGCCGGGAAACATTTGTATTGTCTTGTTTAAAACGTCTTGTTACGTTTTTACTACTTGTTATAAATTAAGATCATAAAAGTTGTATAAAGATCGCTGAGTTTTATGTACAGAATTTCCTTTTAAATAAATTAACAAAGACTAAATTTTTGCAGACTCTGGTTAGTCTGAAATACAATTGACATATTTGGCTTTTAAAGTTTTTCGGCAATTGTTTGTACTAGCATACCTTACAACACATTCCATAAATCATATTTATACTATTTTATGTTCACTTTTGGATATTGTAGATTAAAGTCAAACAGTTTTTATCATTATTGAGGGAACTGTATTATAAGCAATTAATATTAAAAAATGACTCAAATACACGGATTTATAGCACAATAATTATAACGAGCAAAGTTAAATAAAGTGCTATAAATAATGAACAGCGAACAAACTTCGCAGACGCATTCACGTCGAAAGTTCGAGTTGCCAACAACTTCGCTTGTTTCAGTGGACCTCGAAAACTAACAAACAGTACGGCGAAGCGGGAAAAGTTTTCCTTTCGAGTTTCGACGTTACCTAATTCTTTTGTGGAGTTATTTATTTCACGAAATGAACATTTATCACAATATGACCATGATAGGCATGTCAAATTTTATGAACATATTCTTTATTAAAAGACGTTAACGATTTGAGGTAAAAAGTACAAAAATACATAAATTCTATTAGGTAGGTACATTCATTCAAATCAGTTACTTCTCCGTGTGTTTGACATTTACTTAAATTATACTATTTATTCAAAGGAAAACATGTATAATTATGCACGCTGCATAAATATCTAATAAAAGGAATACGTATCGTGCTTGCTATGCCATAAAAATTAATTATCGATTTCTTATCCGGGCGAAGTGCTTTTAATTTTTTCACCACTTGTTCTATTGTTCGCAACTTGCTACAATGTTATTAAAAGGAAAAAAAAATTATGAAAAAGGAACCGCCATTACAAATGGTTTTAGTCACGTCTTTTTTTATGTTTAGAGGAAAAATGACTTATGTCGAAAAATCGCACTTTTTTTACTCTGAATAAAAAGTTGTCGTTATGATCGTGGGAAAAAAGCAGAACATGCCATTATTATAAAAAAAGTTAATTAGTCCAGGCGACAAATGCTCAATCGTATCTGGTGACAAGTACTAGGGCGACATAGCTCGGGAAGAGATCTTCAGTCGCGCGTCGCCAGCTGTCGCACGATGCTGTCGGCGGGATGTAGGAATGTCACTCTTATCGACTCGATATTTTTATTTGTTCGATTTTCAGGTTATCTTTGTTGTTTATCTTTTGACGGTTGTTTGGTTTTGTTAATGTCTTTATTGTAACGTCAATTTTAAATTTAAAACTTCTTTAAAGAGGGTATTGTTTGGCAAAAACAGAAGCACAACGCTGAGAACAGGATCAAAAATTGTGATGACGTATTATGACGTCATAACTTGCGGTATATTTATATGTAATGAAGTGATATGAATGCATTATTTATTACACAAATAATATACCTACAGTGCTTAGTCATATTATTGATTGAATTCTCGGAATCCCGTAAAATTGTCGAGAGGGGATCGTGGGTGGGCGGTGGGTATACTCAGTGGGAGGTGGTAATTTATAGTCCACAGTAACCTTTATTTACTTAGTATTTCATATTTGTTACTCCTTCTTTAATTATAGGTGCATGATTGTATTTTCAATCTTATTTAAGTATGTTAGTTTGAAGGAAGCTATGGACTTTTTTTAATTAATATTAAATAAAGAGTATATAAAATTTGTCTTCTTTTTAATGCATTTAGAGCATTAAAAAAGCAGTTAAGAAAAATAACATTACTTTTGAGAACGATAACCTTAATGTGATTTCATTCAAAGTATAGTGCATGAAAGAAACTACGAAATCTCTCATAGATAAATGACGTCTTACATATTTAAAACTTATTGAATATTCATAAAACTATATCAAGAAACGACCCCAAGAGAATCGACAAACAAAAACACAAGTTATCAAACCTAAAACTGATGCTGTAGGTGAACTTACTATATCTGTATGAGTTGAGCACGCTTCGGCACGAATTGTAACATCATTCCAAGACTTTACTCGCTTTACTCGCGTTGTACAGGGATGAAAAGTTGTCTATGTGCTAATCCAGTATATTATCTATCTAGCGATAGATAATAGACCAAATTTCACGTAGATACGTCCACCTGCATTTGCGTGAAAGACGTACATGCTCACAAATCTTCACGTTTGATGTTTTTGAAATTTAGAATTATTATCAAAACCCCTTCAAAACAGATGATAACTACCAATTTCTTTTCTTTTTCCGGAAGCCCAAAACTAAATGGCTTCAATAAAAAGAAAAGCAAAATGGGGAGATTTTATTAAAACCACCACGTAAAAAACTTATGCTATTAATCTTTGCAACTTGGTTTGATTTCAATGTATCCGACCGCATTAGTTACTCGTGTTCTAAAATTTTGTTGAAATACCAAATATGAAATGAATATATTGTTTAAAGAGTACTCGATTATATCCGCAATGTTCCGATCAATTCAGGAATCATTAAAACAGTCAGTGAAGAGAGTGAACCACCGTAGCTTAGATATACTGAAGGTACTTGATTTATATATTCAAAATTTAGATTGTTGAAACGGATGGTAACATAAGTCATTCTACTAATATTATAAATGCGAAAGTTTGTAAGGATGTGTGTGTGTTTGTTGCTCTTTCACGTAAAAACTGCTGAACCGACTGCAATGAAATTTGGTACGTAGAAAGCTGGACAACTGGATAACATGTAGGCAATTTTTTATCCCGATATTCCTACGGGATACGGCCTTACGCGTGTGTAACCACGGGGCGCAGCTAGTATCTTATATATAAAATTCTCGTGTCACAATGTTAGTCTCTATACTCCTCCGAAACGGCTTAACCGATTCCTCTGAAATTTGGTAAGCATATTGGGTAGGTCTGAGAATCGGCTAACATCTATTTTTCATACCACTAAACGATTAGAGTAAGGCAGAACAGCGTTTGCCGGGTGCAGCTAGTAATATATAGAATAAGTAATATAATAAATAGTACAATGTTTTTATAATGCAACAATAAATGCCCTTTGTGGCTAATGTGTTGATCGTATTGAAATCTTTATTAACTTTTGTACACACATTATGCAAATAAATAATTATTATTATAACAGATCTTAAGAAGCAAAATTATGAGCTACATAATGTTATTATCTAAAATGTTCCAGCCTACATAACTAGCTAGAACTGATTATTTTTTTAGTTAGTCGGTAGCAGCTCAGATAAACAATTGTCACACTGTATTACTAGATACGGGAGTATATTCAATTTATTAGCTGGTTCACTAAATTCTGGACAGTTTGATTTGGAGATATTTGCTTTGAAGGTGGTATCCGCATACGTCCTATTTAATGCTTATTTTGCTTTCTCAGATCTTAGGAACGCTTGACCGAATTTCGAGAATTTTTCATCATCAGTTGTCGCTTAATGTGTTGGACGTAAATGTAAACCGAAAGAATGCCGAACTGGAACAACTCATGACCGAGCCAAATATACTTGGAGAAATAAAAGCACAACGCCTCCGTTGGCTTGGTCATGTAGAACGAATGGGTGAGGAAAGAGGAATAAAGAGAGCATACTTGGGCCGACCATCGGGTCGACGCCCGGTTGGACGACCTAAGTATCGCTGGCGCGATCGAGTTGAGGCGGACCTGCGCGTGTTAAAAGCAAACAATTGGCAAGAAACCGCGCAGGACCGGGAAAGATGGAGAGTTCTCGTCTCGGAGGCCAAGACCCACTTCGGGGTTTCAGCGCCACAGGAGTAAGTAAGTAAGTAAATGTAAACGGAGATTTAAGGACATTTCTGTCGACCATTCATAAAAGTCTGTGACCATTCATAAAAGATCTAATTAATACAAGCTGTCTAAATTTAAATATCGTGTATACTTATAACTGTGCTTATATTCATAACAAGATGCTTGCCCGATCTCACCCAAGATACAAAAACAGTCCATGTCACTTCTCAAAAGTGTAGCTGGTATTTGATTTAAAATGCTGTTTATACTTCCTACTAATATTATAAACGTGAAAGTTTGTAAGTATCGATGGAAGAATGAACGTATGTTACTTTTTCACGCGAAAACAGCTTATCGTATCTGAATGAAATTTGGTACAGAGATAGATTATACTCTGGATTAGCACACACAGACTACTTTTTATCTAGGTTACAGCTAGTAATGTATATTTGGCCTATAAATTTAGTTAAACAAATTCTGCGTCTACTTCTATACCCAATCTTTGGCATTATCAGTTATGAAATTTCATTTCTAACAAATGTGTCTTCATGTCCCGTTCGCAATCAAACCATTCAATGTTACGGCGCACTTTAATCGGCCCTTATACCATTCATTTAGCTCAGGATCCATCAAGCGGGACCCGTTAATGTTCCGGTCTGGTTGTCTCCTTCACTCATGTGCGCTTGACGATACGCTGTCTCCGTCTAACCCTTTGCGCTTCCTTTGTAGCTAGGGGACCTGAGAAAGCGACAGATGTTAGGGACGTTTCGACCAATGTTTGTGTTCGTGATTGCTGAAGTTTTGATAATACGCAGTCGCTAGGTTAGGATTTGAGGAATGGTGTAAATGTATTTTTTCCGAGTTGAGTAATCTTCTTTATTTTCTGAACTTCTGGTGATTTTCTATGGTTTCGCCAGAAAGTTCCTAATTCAGTTTTTTAACAATGCTTCTCTGAGCTTCATGTGATATAATCCGATTTGGAGAATTGTGTTTTATTTGAAAGAAGGGAGAAGTTGTTTTTTTAATTTTTTTTTTCAATAGCTTCGTTAAATAGTTCTTTTTATAAACATCATACTGAAAAATTTGAATATATCTGAGTAATAAAGCTGTTTTTTAGCTTTTTTGGGGGGGCAAACGAGCTGGTCACCTCATGGTAAACGATGGCTATTGTCTAAGTTAAGTAGTTGTTATATAAAATATAGGTTATCCACACATTAAGTAGTCTTAATTGCTGTATAATTTTTGTTTTTAAGAATAATGTCATCGTGTTGTAAATATCTTAATAATTTCTAAAATAATTTTCTGTTTTAATTAAAGCGTGTGTGTGCGATTGGGCAGGTTTTGTCATTAATAAAAAAAACTTAAGAAGTACTTACTACGAAGAGCGTATACGGAAAAAAAAGGTGTGTGTGCGATTCACACATGACAAAAGTGA
Organism: Zerene cesonia; assembly: GCF_012273895.1. Taxonomy (NCBI): domain Eukaryota; kingdom Metazoa; phylum Arthropoda; class Insecta; order Lepidoptera; family Pieridae; genus Zerene; species Zerene cesonia. The sequence continues at coordinate 7,262,014 of NC_052121.1, read as the reverse complement.
AACTTCAGTAAATCGACAAAAGAATGAATAAAATAGTATGTATATTTCTGTCTCATTCTTTGCCGGCTTCATTCTACACATTTTTGTATTTGTGTCTCTTACCTGTCGTTTTTCCGTTGCATCAGGTTTGAAATCACAACGATTCTAAAGAAGTTTCACTTCAAAAATATTTAAAAGATTCTAGATATGTACGAAGAGAGAAGTATTCATTGATCAAAATACAAATGGTACTTTGATCTTAATTATTTACACAGTTTCGGGCAGAATTTTTAAATCTTTTGTTTAAATTAATTGTATTAGACAAACATATCAAAAATATGATCGATCTGCTCCAGTTTCGACATATGACGTGACACTTTTTTTAATTCTGTAATACTTTACTGGAACGATTAGTTTTAGCAAAGAATTCAGCGACTACTGTAATTAAAGGTAGTAAATAACCAAATATGTCAATGGAAATACATTAAGGATTCTAATTTAAATAAGTGCGAGGTGATGAAAAGCTTTTGTTTTGTGTATTAAAAACAACAGAAAGACACAATGTATATATTTGATATTAACATACATGTATTGCAACAGACGCTAAATAATTCTCCTTGTTCAACACACCACGATTAATCACAAACACGTGACATTATCGTTAGCCACAAGCTGTCTGCTTGTTGACATAACGTTTACTTCCTAGTTTCTAACGTGTCATGCTTTCCTAGTCATTACGACGAGATGGTGTGGAAATAATACAACCCTGTTTCTTAGAAACGCGAAACATACTAAAGAATTTATAATTAAATCTATGGGTGTGTGTGTGTGTGTGTGGGTTTATTTGTATGACATATTGCGAGAGAGAATCCGCATTATAATTTTTTTTCAGTATTAGATAAATTATGTTATGAGACAAATACAGCTTTACGTTGGGTAGAAAATAAATATTTATGATTAATGTCAACACAATTACGAGAAATTGATATAAAATTAAACACACATAAATATATCTGGAATCATTTTAATGTTTTACTTGGTAAGTGCATGCAGCTTACTTTTTCGTCTTATAATTTAATTATTATTCTAAAAGAAAAGCAAACAAATTAGCTACTCCTGGCCTTATCAAGAAGCTATACAGCTATAACTAATTTGATTTCACAGTACTATGACGTCACCACTTCACACTCGATAATAAAGTTAATAAGAAAGTCAAATCCGAGAATAATTTGTATGTGCGTACATTACCGCGCTCAATGGGGTCGACGGCCGAGTGATAAGGATAGATAAACGTGTAACGTCATAAGTTGGAGCAGGATGTGAGATTAGTTGCAGCGTGATAGCATTGAAAAACATTTTTTCCCTGACATGAAGAGAAAAATTGTTTTTTACCTTTCAATATTTTATTGATAAGAAAAGGAGATTGAATTTATAAATTGGTGTTTCAATGAAATAAGCCTTGGCGTATTTGGAATGACCGTAAAGAAATACTAAACTGCGATAAATTGGATTGAAAATTTATATAAAAGATGATAAATATTGATTTTTTTAAACATTCATTATCTCCATTGTTTTCTAACCGATCCGTCCATCTTTATATTTCATTCGCTTTTAGTTACAGAATTTTTACGTATGAGAACAGCAGAATGTAGGCCAATAAATTGTCTGTGCAATGAAAATTTATTAATTATATATTAATATCTGTCTTGACCTGGAGTAAAAACGTGAAAAATATAGCCTATATGACTTAGGAATAATAGTTAATTGGTACGGTACTAAGATATGGTAATATGTTCCAGTAATTAAGTTAAGCTTTGCTATATGATTTGATGTGATGTTACCCATAACTGCGGTAAAGATAACTCTGCCATGAAATGTAAGTTCCATTAAAATCGGTTCAGATTTTAGTAGATAATGCTGGACAGCAAACACAAAACCAAAAAAGATAAGTTAACTTTATGTCTATATGCATAGTCCACTAGAAAAATATAAGTTATTATGAATTTAAAGAACGCACTCTTATATTATATAGGTACTTAGGTATATCTAAGTGTATTAGAAAAAAAATTCCATCCTTTTTCCCTAATTTAATTACGTCTACCCCAGATGAATAGGAAACGCGTAGAAGATAAATGATGTACTTTACTCTTTGCGACATCACGCTGCGAGCGGACACGTGGAAACGGTAAGGGCCTGTCCACACATACCTACACTGCTTGTTTGTATGAGATAGTTATATTCATTAAATTTGACCTTTATTATTAACCGTACAAGTCGTCCGTCCCGGTTTCGCTCATGGTACATAATATATGGCCTATATAGGTTCACGCACCTGTCCATCTGCAGCTGTGAAAGAATTCTTGAATTTAGTTTAGAAATTTTTGACATTAGCGCGTTTAAACAATTAAATCTTTAGCTTGCGGAGAGACAGCTAGAGTTATCAGCTTATCGAGTAATAAAACAAAAAATACCTTCAATTGTAGGATCGTTGGTTTAAAATGTTATCTACACTTGTTGTATATAAACTATAACTAACACGAACTCAACCCTCAAAATTATTTTAAAGTACAATTACAATATATTTCTCTACGGCATCAAATATTTGTTATTTTAATACAAAACAACAATAAATCCGCTATAAGTGATTAGAGATGAGTGAACAATGGAGCTCCCAGACCGATATTGATTCGACTTTTAATAACGCTTCAATGTCTATGGAAAACCGCATTGATGTGATTGCAGTTTTAATTGTTAGAGGAAATGTAGCAAAGGATAATGGAAAAATGTTTGTATAAGAATTGTCCAAAAGGTTCTAAATCAGAACTAATTATAAAAAAGCAAAGATTGTGTGTTTTGTTGGTTTGACTCAAAAACTACTCAACTGATTTCAAAAATGATCTTGTCCCTAAAAGCTACATGTCTATACAGTAATAAATGTATTTAACCAACGTTCCCGAAAGGAAGGGGTTTTCAATTCGATTTTTTTATGTTTGTTGCCCATTAACTCCGTGTTTTCAACTGATGAGCGTGATTTTTCATTCACTATGAAACTATTGTTATTTGATCCTATTAAAGAAATTGTAGTGGTACTTACCTCCCGAGCATATCGCTTACCTTTGTGTCGAAAACAATTAATTTACTGAGTCTACCGCGGTAATGAAAACTAAAGAAACAAATTATGTTTTTCAGTAGTTATTCAAAGTCTACGATGGGACAGATTGGTTGTTTTTTGCCGTTCGATTTGAAACAACTCCTATTTAACGAGATGCTGTGTTCTGGTGGCTTATAAAGTTCGTATTTCTACGTGTTATTTTATTCTATATAAAAACTCTTAAGAGCGCACTTCAAAATTGAGCTCTTATTTTGTTTCGAGATTCGTTTTTTGTGGCGAATGATCGTAAGTATTAGGCATCATTTTCACGATTTATTATTTTATTACTAAGTGCCATGGTTGTAATTAAATTGAACATAAAGCTGCTTTAAAACATTACTCTCAGTTTGAAAGGCAACAATAATACCACACCACCAAGGAAGATCGGCGCGAAATAGTAGCATACTACTGTATTTCGTTCGGTGACTGGGGGAGCCGGAGGCCCGTTTCTTATTCCTCACCCTTTCTAGTCCATTCCTTTTTTTTTCTCTCGACAACCTTTTCCTTTTCCTTCACCTCTTAAAAGATCAACACAATCACGAAGGAACTACTTCTGCGAATTCTCATGGGCGATGGTGATCGCTTACTATCATGCGAACCACCAGCTCAGTTGTCTATATAAATAACATAAAAAAATCACTCGAACACTTAATTAGCTTAGATTTTGCACATGGTATTGTCAATCGAGAGTTTTATAAGCTATGTTATACATATAAGCAATTAGAGAAAAATTCAAATTAAAATTCACGCGTCGTAGAAAAACGTTTGTGGTATATTAGTAAAAGTAAAGTTGATTTTTTTACTGAATTATCGGTTGCACACCCTCGTCACCGAGTCAGTGATTAGCTACCCTCCGGCCTCACCCTCACCTGAGGTTATTGCCACGACAGATTTCGACATTGATACATTACAGAAAAATCACTTTCACCGTATATTTAATTTACTTCCCGTCCTAATGTAGAGGGAACTTTTCTGACTCGAAGGACCAATATCTAAAGTAAGAGAGATATTGTAATATTATGTCTGATTTAAGTCTTTTGATTTACCTCTAAGATTCATTTAGATAGAGACATTACAATACAACTCGAACAAAAATCTATTTGACGTAAAATTTATATTTTGCAACATATTCAAAGATAGGCGGTTCGCTATTGAAACCGTAAAATCACCATGTTATCTATGAAAATATGTTTTTCACAAGAAGGGGTTTCGAGGGGGCTACTGAAAACCGGCGCCTCTCCACTAATACGGAGAGGCAAATGCTGAGTAGTCCACCTTATCACAAATACTATCCAAATATTAGAATATATCCAATGTAATTTTTATTTTTTTATTGTCCTTAAAATGTATTAGTTGTAAGCTAAAATGTTGTATTTGTGATTAAATGTATTTTCTTTCTTTTCTTTCTTTCTTTCTTTCAAATTGAAAATCTTTGAAGATTGTATCCGACACACACTTTTACGACTGAAAGCAAGACGTAAGAAACTGCGTGACTTTCCGCATAAGTGCTAAAGAGATGTCAACCAAAACCCCGGCGGGGAATAGGGTTTGTAACTTCCATGCTACGATACAGATTTTGGAAAATGTCATTACGCCAATAATATTTATGCTAGCAGCATTATCCCTTTGGATACTTTTTTGCTATAACAAAATAAAATAAAAATATATCTACCTTTGTGACTCATTCGAATAAAAATTGACAACAACTGAAAAATTTAATTTTTCGGCGATAAAAGAATAGATATTAGATCTTTTTCTATTCTTTCAAAATTTCTCATTTACAACTGATAAATTATGTATGAAGTTAAGTATTAGCAAAATATAATTATTTATTTATTTACATTCTATACTTATAAAAATCCAGGATTCTTTTCTGAACCTTCCGATTTTTGATATGTACGTGATCCCCGAGTGCTTATAGGCTATAAATTTACCACGGGAGAAGCCAGGGCGGATCAGAAGTATAATATTTACATAATTAGAACATAATCTTATTTCTAGACATGATTTGAATAGGTTAATACTTTTATTAATTTATAGGAAGGATGATAAAACAAAAAGCATATCTTTCACACAACATTTAATTTAGATCTTTATATACATTAAAACCTTAAGCTAATTACAGCTAATAGGGATACAGATCATAAAATTAATTGCATTTTTTTAAATATCTTACGTATAATTTTTCGTTTTACTGGACTTATTTTTTTAGAAACATCGTTAAAAGACACCAATGTTAATCGAATGTTTGATTTAATTCAACATATTAAAAAGATATTACAGGTATTAGGATATATTACTTTTGTATAGTGTAATAGTATTTGGGAATATTAATCTAGGAATAATTAATTTTTGAAAATATTACAATTACGCATGTACACAAGAAACTTTATTAATAGGAAGGATACAAAAATATCACAAATGATGAATTAGCTTTCATCAATATAAATCAAACCTATTAAACTAACTTAGATAAATAGAAACCATACGAAACTTCAGTTAAAAAAACAGCAACATACATAGTAGATACAATAAATTTATCTTCAATTTTATGTTAAATGACTAACAGTTGAAATGATTTCTTTAAGATCGTATAATATTGACATCTTCTTCCTCTCCGATCTGTAATATCGCCTTCTGGATGATGCGTTTGAGTCGCTTACGATTCTCTGCGGAGCGAAGCGTGCGCAGTTCAGATGCCACGAAATCTCCGAATATCTATACAAGTAAAGATTTTATGAATTACTAGCTCCGCCCCGCGGTTTCACCCGCGTAAGTCCGTATCCCGTAGGAATATCGGGATAAATAGTTGCCTATATGTTATTCCAGTTGTCCAGCTGTCTACGTACCAAATTTCATTGCAATCGGTTCAGTAGTCTTTGCGTGAAAGAGCAACAAACGTACACACATCCTTACAAACTTTCGCATTTATAATATTAGTAGGATAAGTAGGATAGTAGGATAGTAGGATTAGACACGAGTAGAGAGTTATAACGTCAGTACTGGCCCCATCTCCACTCAAATTGACTGTGTAAAAAAAAATAAATATATGTCCTAGATGGAGATTAGCCGAACCTTGGTAAAGATGGAGCTTAATTTGATTTATACTCAAACGAGCTTAGTAATTTTGAGTGAATTCTTAGCAAACAAAATCCAGTCTTTTTATAGCATCAAAAAAGATACCAAGAGATTGTAGTGTTCAATTTGAATACTACTCTGATCAAAAAGATTTTTTAAGTACTTTTAAAACTTTGAGTTAATCTATTAAATTACTTCGAAGTTAACGCGTGCTAGCCGCGGGCAAAAGCTAGTATAATATATATGTTACCGTTGTTTTTTTAAACTCTATGAACACATTATGTAAATAGGTAAATGTTGTAAGAACTACGTTCATTAAATACTTTTACTTTTAAAAGGTTTCTTAATCCATGGTTTACATTGATTGAGGCTGAATCGTTAAAAAATATTCAATTGTCATGGAAGCATTTTAGATATTATGTTATAAAACATAATTAATATCAGGTTGTATGAAAAAAGAAATAGAATATCAGGTTGTATGAAAAAAGAAATAAATGGATTTTGTACACTTGATATCCAATTCATCTTAATTTTATAGCATTATGTCAGCTTTATTATACATGGAAAATAAAAAGCATCCGATAACGTAAAAATTACTAAATTACTTCTTGTTCATTGGATAAAAGAATAATTTATTCTTATCACTTGTGTTCAAGCTCATTGAATTAATAAATTCCAATCCACACTAAAAACAAATACATAAATTACACAATCTACCAGGGCATCATAAAATACGCGCAACGCGCATACCTGACATTCATCAGGCGTAATTCCAGGCCTGATCCGCGGCTTAGGTTCCTCGGGCCACATCATCGGGTGCGCGGCGGGGGGCAGAGGGGCAACGCGGACCTCACAGTGGGAGGAGGGAATGTTGGCGGGCACACGGATCGCAGACTTGCGGTGTTTCGGTGAAAACGTCGCAGATGATCGGGCGCGTGCCGCCCCGAATTCTATTTCTTCGTCCGCTTGGAATTCTGCGAGCTAAACAAACAATGTATTTGTGCATTAAAACCTTTTATCTAATATATAAAATTCTCGTGTCACAGTTTTCGCTGCCACTCCTCCGAAACGGCTTGACCGATTTTGATGAAATTTTATTTTATTTGTCGCTAAGACGTGTGAATGATTTTGACATTCCCGCAAATTCAATTAGCTCATGTCCTTGAACTGTAGCGTTCCTTATATATGAAAAACTACATTTATTGTACTAGATAAAGGTGGCATAGATAAACAACTTCAGTCTACAGATAATAAATAATTGAACGTATAGGATTGTATAGATCAGATACGTTTTATCAGCGTCCAATTAAACGGCCATTGCTGTTACCATTAATAGCCATTGCATAGCGAAGTAGATAAAAAGTCTAGTGCTATTTTAAACAGTACACGTTATTTCAAATGATTAATTGGCATGTTTATCAGTTGCAAATTAACATACAAATAACATATCGCGGTAGGCGATAAGCTGTCGGGTAGAATGTCAAACAACTTCTAGTCGTCAACCTATAACCCAATACATTTAATTGCGAAGCGATAAAGTGGGTCAGAGCTGAGATAATGTCTCAGAGACAAGACTAGACGAGTGTCTGACGCAATTTGTTTACGCCAGCCGAGACACCGGTTTTGACACGCCGTGACGTAATCATGTATGTTAGGCCTCTTGTACATAGCAAATATAAATAATACAGTAAAAATCTTTTTTTTATGTATAAAAATGCCTTACGATGTGCTTTAAAATCTACATTTGTAGGTATTTTATTTTTTATTTAATATTGCAAGAAATTTTATTGTGTATAACTCCTACAATACAATATTATTTAAATAATATAAAACCGAACAGTACAGTCAATATTTCGGTTACAAAACAAATCCATTAGTAAACAGTTTTTATTCAACAGCCTGTCATTAGCGACGTGACGTTTACAAACGTTTTATATCAATTAATGTGTCAAAACGTTATGACGCAATCATAATATTGGTTATTACCTCGAGATTAACAGCCTCTAACGAGTCGAGGGGTTCCACGAGAGGCGCTCGCTGGAGGAACAGGAGGGAGTCGAAATACTCCCACCCGCTCACCTCCGGCACCCCACCCTGCTTCCGTTTTATCTTCCTCAACTCATTGTTGAACTGTGTCCGCAAATTATGGACTTTTCTATTTATCTCCTCAGCGGTAGTCCCGAACATAGTCGCTAAATACTCGTACTTCGCCTGCCGCGCGGTTCTAACTTTGTTCAACGGATGACTCGTGTCCCATAATTCTTTGCATTCCCGTTCCATTGTTTCTATCAATTTCATAGTGTTCTCCGAATTCCAATGCGGCCTGTCAACCTTTTTCGCCGGTTCCCGGTCGCCGTCGGAATCGTATTCCATTTTGGGCCAGCACAAATCGGAATTGTTTGAGTTGGAATCCATTTTGTGTCGCGCGATAGCGGCGTACACTGGAGCGCGCTCTAGCGAGACTGCGCGGTGCGGCAAGCGAGAGCAGTGTCGGCTGTCGGTCGGTGCGGCAACGTCGCAATATAATTATAGACGCTCGCTCTCAGCGATATCAATGAATGCTGTTTTACTACTTGCATACTTGATAGTGGTAATTGCTTAGGTTATCCAAAGGATAATAGTGTATCTAGAATATTTAATGTATATCTAAAAATATTATTTAATGTGCAATAATTTTCTATTAATTACCTACAATATTAAAGATCATATATATTTGTTACGATACTGTAACAGCAAATAGGGCTATCTATTTAGGTTATTTTGCAGCTAGAAACCTAATAATATGTTATTTTTATTCTGTATCCGTCCCCTTGTATAATTTTAATGTTTGTAAATTATTGAAATCAACTGAAATATTATGATTAAGGGTTCGAGAGCATAACATGAACAGTGAAACAAATTCACAACCTACTTGTATTTCATAATAAAGTTTCATAACCTTAGCATATTCCATCGTCGATATGTGAAACAATATTAGCAGTAATTAACAAAGAACAAAGAGCTACCGGCTTAGCATTGTGTTGTGAAAGTGAAGCAACGTGTGAACTAACCGACTTTGAACAATGCGGTGTTGCATATGTACTGATTAACTTGTTATACCTACTTATCAAAATGTCTCTAGTCTCCAATTATACATAACTAGCTGCGCCCCGCTGTTTCACCCGCGTAAGTCGGTATAACGTAGGAATATCAGGATAAAATCTTTGGCTTTTTTATAAAATTTTACCTTTGTAGATAGCTGCACAACTGTAATAACACATATTATTCCAGTTGTGCAGCTATCTACGTAAGAAATTTTATTGCAATCGGTTCAGTAATTTTTGCGTAAACATACAAACATACAAATGCACATACACATACGTCAATCCTCACAAGCTTTCGCATTTAAAATATTAGTAGTATTTTCTGTTTTCTAAACATGAGAAATTGAATGTGTGTTTCGTTTTCACGGCGAAATGATTGAACCGATTGTAATGAATTATAGCATAGAAATTTCATAGTCATTGACAAGACAATAACGAAATAAAGTTAGCTTATAATTCATGGGACTTACTAATACCTTCAAATATAGGAACAAATAAAAAGACTAGCTTTACTTTCTCACATTTAACTAAAAACGAGGTACCTATGGCATATATGGATTTTTCGTGTATTTACAAATAAGTTCGTTTCTTTAACAATTCTCCAATAATATACAAATGGATAGTTAGTCACACATTATCATTCGAATTACGTATCTAATTATCTACGTATACGAGCTAAATTCGCACAAACTAATGAAAACATGCATGTAAATGTGGAAACATGGTTTACGGATTGTTCTGGAAGGGCAGCGCTGGGTATTTTGCTTGTATGTGATCGTATTGAAATTACATTGCAGATCAAAGATGTTAGGATGAAAAGTTTCAACATAGAGATATACATATATATACATAGATATACATAGATATACATAGATATACATAGATATACATAGATATACATAGATAGAGGAGTTTGTTTATTTCAACGCGCTCATCTCAGAAACTATCTTCTGGATCGATTTCAAAAATTGTATATATGTAGGTACGTCGTACTGAGTACTTGTGAGAGTGTGGTCGAAGCCGGATCGAACCTCTAGTTTAAATTATAGAATATACTTATTGCTGATGAAAAAGTATAAATAAAAAACAAATGAAGAAAATTCTTATTTATTATTTATGAAAACCCAAAAACAAAATTAACCCTTTGACCGTTCTCTCTTATCATGCATAACATCTATTCCCTTCATCGCGAAGTATTAAAGCGACCGGCGGGTGCCGGGGCTAATAAAAGTACAAATAAAGGACCTTTAGGGCCTCTGTTACCGGATAATTAAACTATGTAGATAACCCTTTGTTTAAATCATAAATATTTCGATTGCCCTATTTTACACACAGTATAACAAGTGAGTTGACCGCCTCCTTGGTACAGTGGTTAACGCGTGAGCGTAGAAGCGAGGGGTCCTGGGTTCAATCCCCAGTGGGGACGCACAAAAAAAAGTTGTCTCGGTCTGGCAGGACACAGAAGGTTGATCACCTACTTGTCCGTAAAGAAAATCGATCAGTGAAACAGATGTACATCATCTGCCCTATACCCCACCAGGGGACACGAGACTTCACTTACACTTATAACAAGTGAGTGGAAAACAAGAAATTGGTCAAGTACGGGTCAGTATCGCAAGGCTATGGGTTCCGTACAAACTAAATCCACAAAAACAAATTGGTCACCCATCAATTTGTGACAGTGCAAATCGTTGCTTAACCACAAAAAATAAAACTACGTCAAGTTTACTGCAAACTATAATACTCCTTGTGGAACAATCTGGTTAAATCAAGAAATCCTTTAAGTATTTGAGCCTCTATTCCAAAGAGGACATCAAATCCATTTCATTATCAAAAGATGGTCAACAAATCACATGAAGAAAATAACATTAACTCATATTTTAATTAGGTTTAAATTTATTTCTATTTATTGATTGAGAGACTCCTTAAATATACTCAAAATCGATTGTCTAATTATTCAGGAATTTCTTTTCCTTACCCTTACCAGTCATCATCATCATCAACCAATATTTATTTTATATATTCCCACTGCTGGGACACAGGCCTCCAATGAAGGTTCAGGCCATAATCCACCACACTGGCCAAGTGCGTGTTGGCAGATGTCACATGTCGTCGAACTTTTGATTCTTGGACATGCCGGTTTCCTCACGATGTTTTCCTTCACCGTTTTAAGGATTGGTGATGTTATCCACATGTTCAGATAAATTGAAAAATCAATTAATTTCCTGCACGCTCGCCCGGTCTCGAATGCCGACTTATCGATTTTGAAATCCGAGGTTCTAACCACTGAGCCATCACTGCTACCATCAGGCGACCCACAAGCTCCATTGCCGACGATGACATAAAAATTGGATTTTAATCAATATCGATCCATGTTAGGACTACTATATCACGTAAAACAGTAATAAAAATGTCTATAAGTAGTTATTATTTGCTACTAGCTGCGCCCCGCGGTTTCACCCGCATAAGTCCGTATCCCGTAAGAATATCAGAATAAAAAGTTGCCTATGTGTTGTTCCAGTTCTCCAGCTATCTACGTATCAAATTTAATTGCGATCGGTTTAGTAGTTTTTGCGTGAAAGAGTAACAAACATACACATCCTCACAAACTTTCGCATTTATAATATTAGTAGAATGGCAATACTCGTAAAGGAACCAAGTCTCACAATGCAGTTCTTCATGTGTAAGATCCATACAACACAAAGTCGCATATTAATTTATTGAGTTTCTGCTTAGGACCTTAAGCATAATTAGCGTGACCGTATCAAAATTTAAAATATTTTAAAGTTTAAATAATTAAATTAACTCAGCCGTCGCCATGACAACAACTTATACATATTATATTTAATGGATTGTTTATTGAAATGGAATTCACATGCCACCAAATTCAACACGCGTTTGTCGAAAATCCCACAAACAAAAAAATCTCTCATAGGTAATATTTCAAAGAAATATCTGCCATTAAATCGCCTTTCATTTGCAAGAGTACAGGCACAGATAACATAAATCTTTACTAGGTGCATGTAAATAAATTTAAGCATTAAGTGTTAACGAATAACGACTAAATTTGAGCACTTCAAACAAGTAAACTCAAAAGGACGTATGGATATTTCTACAAAACCCGGTTTTTTCCTACAAATTACTGTGCTTCAATAGTCACTCCAGCAAAACCATTGTTCGCAATTCCGACTTGCATATAAACGCTACAAGTGTATATTAATTAGAGAGGAAACGTGACCGACTGGAGAGGCGAGGGTGAAGGGATTAATATCTAAATAATGAGGCGCATGCCCCGCCCATGTACCGTTAGCAAAAATGATGGGAATTAAATTTTATGTTAACACTTTTTTTTAAACTGCTGTGTGTTAAAAGTATTAGTTTTAGCTAGTATACGCATATTGTAGATTGGGAATTAAGTTTTCTGTTTTTGTTGCGGAGAGATTTTTATAAATATTATGAAAATTAATTACTTATTTGAAGCTACGATATACATTTACATACATATGTTTGATAAAAAGCATTAGAAGGACACAGTTTTATTAAAGCATTACAACTGCAGTTGACTCTACTTATGAGTACAAAGTTCTCGATTATACAATAATTATACTCTCGTTTGAAAGGGTATTACACCATTAAAATTTTATTGTATTTCGCCAAAATAAAATAAATACAAACAACAAATTAATGTGATAGCTATAATTATTATGCTTTCTTCTATTTTACTAGATATGTACAAAAAATAAGAAAAATAATATTAATATTTTATACAAAGCAAAATAAATGATGTTTTATGTGCTGACGCTACCCGCTATCTCTCGAGACAGTCGTGCAGTGGAGTGGAGGGTGCCAACCGGAAAAAATGTCATTTGGTACGTGATTTACCGTCTCCGTGAGTCAGCTATCGACATAGAGGGTTATAGTGTACACGCGCCTTTAGTCTACTTTGAGTTTAGAACGCAAATATAATAAAATATAGATTTATTTTCTTATTTGTTGATAAAAAAGTTATAATACTGATAATATTATAATATCTAAATTAGCCCATACATAGAAATCATGAAATTAAAAACTAATTTACTAGGTAGGTCTTTATTTATTTTTTTTATTTTAAGCGCAAATTGTTTTCTAAAAGTTAAACTTTGCCTTTCTGAATATTTTAGTGAGTGCAAAACGAAAACAGTAGAACAAGCTTTGATGATGAAGTATGAAGCACCTTTTTAACTTATAAGATACTTATATATATCAGGTATAAATGATAACTACACCTTAGCGATAGGGGTAAAACTTCTCATCATACTTTTTTTTTATAATCGATAGGCAGACGTTTGCCCACAATCCCACCTGATGGGAAGTGGAGATGTGGTCTACGTGGGTGCACGTCTACCTAGAAGGTGCTTATTCACCCTGGTTTTGAAGAGCTCCAGGTTGTAGGTACAGGTTCAGGTTATACTCAAGAATTTTTACTTCTACATTATGGTACATTTACACATTCGTGATCACTACTCACCTCGTCACTCGACGGTATACTCGAAGAAACATTTATTCTGTTCACACACTCGTCTTCCCTTTGATCACGCCCGAAAACCGGTATTAACACGAATACGCGAATCCCAGCGAACAGCGAGCACAGCTTACACATGCATGTTCGTTGTTCGCTTCGCTGTTCGAGTGAATGTGTAATGCATTACACATGTGACAGGTTGCAAGCTTCCACAATTAGAACCAATTGACTTGACACTTTACGATGCATCTAATCTCTGTCCTCCTTGCTTATTGCTCCGAAGGGTTAACATACCTACAGTGAATAAAAATAACTCACCAAATTCGAGTTGGACTCGCGCACTCGTGACTCTGTAGAGTTCTTTATTTTACTATATCATGTAACTACATATTTATGCTTTCTATTATCTGTGGACATTACCGTTGCTTTATACCAAATTTCACGGTTCTGGGTTCAGTGATAGTAATCTGGTTTCGATTTGTTTGGAGTGGCGAAAATATGCACCAATGACTAGTAAACATTTGATTCATCATCATCATCAGCCAAGCCAAGGCCATAATCCACGACGCTGGCCATGTGCGGGTTGGCAGGTGTCACATGTCGCCGAACTTTGACATGCCGATGATTCTTGATGATTCTTGGACTTGCCGGTTTCCTCACGATGTTTTCCTTCACCGTTTTAAACAGTAGTTATCCACAAGTGAAGATAGATTGAAAAATATTTCCTGCACGCTCGCCCGGTCTCGAATCAACATTTGATTGCGTTGGCTTAAAGGTCCAATTTTCACAGATCCATCGGTGATACCTGAGTATTTGTTATTTCAGTTTAATAACTCGTTCCAGTCCTGGAATAAAGAGGCTTGTAATTCTTAGAGACGTATATTTTTTTGTTTATGAGGTATGGAACCCTAAAAATTAAGTAATCCTACTAATATTATAAATGCGAAAGTTTGTAAGGATGTGTGTGTGTTTGTTGCTCTTTCACGCAACAGCTGACAGCTGGACAACTGGAATAACTTTTTATACCGATATTCCTAAGGAATACGGACTTACGCGGGTGAAACCGCGGGGCTGTTCAATAAGTGTTATCAAAATACAAATAAAACAGGCAAGTGTTCGTTAAACATATAAGAGGAAACTTCGTTCTTCACGCAGGAATTTCCATAATTAGTAATTATAGTAACTATCGTCTATACTAATATTATAAAGCTGAAGAGTTTGTTTGCTTGAACGCTAGTCTCAGGAACTACTGGTACGATTTGAAAAATTCTTTCAGTGTTAGATAGCCCATTTATTGAGGAAGGCTATATATGCATAATGCATACGGGCGAAGCCGAGGCGGACCGCTAGTTAACTATAATAATTAATGATGTAAAATTGTCTAAAATTGATGAAAGAAAATGTCAATATCCGATATCAATATTAGTAGGTTCCAAGATAACATGTAGAAATTAAAGACTTTTTAACTGATTTAAACGCGATTTATTCATTATATTGAAGCCGACGCATCGAACAATACAGCGTGGTTTTTCAAGTTATAAGATTCATCTAAAATATAGCTCTCTTCTTGAAGCGAATATTATTATGAAAAGTATCTATCGTATGAAATAACATTTATAATAAATACAAGCATTAGAAAACAAACTATTCCAATTAAAGTGCAATCTAAATGAGTCTCGAGTGCTGTTAAAACTTCTCGTTACGCTTGCTGTCCACAGATGGCGCTAGGTGATCTGTACTCTATTGTACTCTAGGTAAAAATTTATGTTTTTAAAAAAATCTTTATGGTGTCTTCAATTATGGCACCCAATGGTATACCTAAGCATTAGCATGGAATAAAGAAAGTTGGTGTAGGTAAAAATATAGCTCTTTATTTTAATAAACTAACGTATTAGGTAAATTTTATTGTATTCAATCGTCATCAAAATATCACATCCACGATCCAAATTCAAATCCAATTCTCAAGCGTAAAAGCCTCAACAAATTCCGCTCTAAACATCAAAGCACAAACACGAAAATTACTTCCAGAAATAGGACAAAAAATTAATACACCGCATACCCGGGAACCGGGCCAAGTCCCACCGCAAAAACAAGCACTCCGAATTTATTTTAATAGCCACGCGGTGACGGCACAAAGGTGTTTTATTTATCGCACGCCCTCTCTCATTGCTTCACAGCGTTGCGCTCTAAAAACAACATACAATCACCGTTGGCACGCAAATAATAACCTTAAGCACTTGCGAATAAAATTCCAATTAACTTAACAAGCGCAATGAATACGACGTTCAAACTCGACCGAACGAGACTAGTAATCAATCCATGTCCGCTTCCAGTTCGGCTTATCGAGTCGACGAGCGTAATTGAAATTGGGCTGTATTGTCTATCGATAGAATTGCAATTTGCGGTTTAATTGAGCGTCGGAATGATGTAAGTGTTCGTGGAAGCCGGATAATGAATTGGCATCGTCCAAGTTCGGTTCGACTACAAGTCAGCCGTGCAAAACGCGTGCTAGATAACTAGTGACGTGTTTCGATCGATATCGGATGTTGATCGATTATTGATGTTAAATATCGGTTTCTAGGACGTTATGTGACGTTTTATGTTGAATGATAGATCTGAGACGTACAAATGTGTGGCATGGCATAATCGTAATTTAATTGACTCGTTTATCGATTATTCTGTTTAATTGGCTCTGTTTTTCCTTGAGTTCTATTGTTGCTTTATTGTGGAAGGTTAGTTATATAGAGTAAATTATAAGGTTTCTTTATGTCATAGTTGGCAATGGAGCTGGTGGGTCGCCTGTTGGTAAGCGTTACCACAGCCCATGACCATTCGGAGAGGCATAAATATATATATAAATTCGGATTGTGAAAGTATTTACGAGAGGAATAAAGAAAGGGATTGGGAAGGATAAGGATATAGGCCTCCGAAGTAGAAACTATAGCATTCGGTATTTAAAAAAAGTCACAGAACAAAATAAATGCATACAGTGTCGAATCTACCAATTACAATGAATATTCTCAGAATGACGAACTTGGAGTCTAACGAATTTTTTATCTGTCTTATTATTATTTATGAATAGTTATTGTTTTTTATGAATAGTGGGCTAAGTAGCTGATGGTTCGCCTGATGTTAAGCGATCACTAGTGACCACAGTTACCCCTTAACAGTGGCAGCAGAGCCGCTGCAAATTTGTTGCCCGCTTTAAAAGGTAAAGAACAAGCAAACTATTAATGACGAGATTAAACGAATGGACTGGAAAGGATGAGGAAAAGGATACGGGCCTCCGACTCCCCTACACACCGAACTAAACACAGTACTACATACTACATGCAAGTATTTCACGCCGATCTTCTGTGGGAGTGCTTTTCCCGGTGTGAGCAGGCGCAATTCGTGCCGAAACGTACTCAACGCACTCACGAAATTAATTTCAAAGATAACAATTCATAATTGTGTAAAAACATATGTGGTCAATATTCCAACATACGACGGCATGACTGTTTTCATATTTCTTAATTCGTACAATATACATGTCCAACGATGAAAGAATTTTTGAACGCAGTCCAGTCTATCCTGAGACATGAGACTCTAACAAACAAACTCTCCTGCTTTAGATTCTTAGGATAGATTATAATATATAGGATAGATCTTGAGTTATAAATAGTGTAACTAACACTTCTTTTTTATATACATAATATAGATATCAGTAAAGCTCTCTAATGGTGAAAGAATTTATGAAAGTAGTTTTTGAGCCAATTTGTTAAAACATACAAATCTTTCCTCTTTATAATGCACACACATAGTATTAATATACACACATACGTATATTTCTAAAACATTACATAGTTTATTTTTAACTTCATGGTAATAAAAGGTGAACCTAGCTTGAACATTCCCACATGTTCTAGTAATATTTATTGAGAATCCTTGAATAAACATAGGTTTGTAATAATATATTAACGTGGGTTTAAAGGCTATTTTAACACTAAACAGATCGAATGAATCCATACAAAAAATGCGTCTTATTCATGCCTCGCTGGACTCTAGTCTGATCCCCTACTTATGGAAAGTCGTGTGATATATTTTGTTTGAATTATTTTAAACAACCAATCTTATATAATAATCCTTGATATAATTATAGCTAGCTGTTCGCTCCGGCTTCGCTTTTGATACATATTCATATGTATCAACTTCACTGGTGAGCTTGTCACAAGTTGCAGCTTTCCAATGGCGAAAGAATTTTTGAAATCGGTCCAGCAGTTTTTGCATGAAATAAGAAAGGAGACGGAAAAGAGCAGGCAAGAAACTCTGTAGTTACTCTTTTAAAATAATATTTAAATTATATATAAATTTTAAATTTTAGTTCTACATAATATGTAACATGTACATAACAATGATGCCAATGAACTGACCTGGGGTTCTTAAGCGACAACATTCTATGGATTGTCATCTTCCACATATTAATTCATGTATACTGGAGCGTTATCAACATTCCATGTGAAAAAACTTTATAGCTATATAGCATCTTCTTGTGTTTGATTTTACGAGTATTATACATTTAGAAATTAAACGGAGACTCTCCTCGTGACCACGCTCGCTGAAAAGTGTTCGAAACGTCGGGTTAATAATATAATGAATAAATCGCGTTAAAAAGTTTTTAATTTCTAAATGTATAGCTATAGCTGTTAAGCTATCTATAGTCATAATCTGAATCATTATGAGTATTAAATTTGAAATGATCCTTATAGTTTTTGGTTCATTTTCATTTGTACATGTGTTTTTCTGATCTTGCATGATGATATGCAGAAGCATGAAGTTGAAATAAAAAATCTGTATGAGCTTTTGTAACGAGCAATTGGTATGTGGTAGTCGAGCACGTTTCGACACGGATTGGGCCAGCTCCTACCGTGGAAGTACCCCCACAGAAGACCGGCGTGAAATACCATACTGGTTTTCGTTCGGTGAGTGGAGGAGCCGGAGGAGCCCCTATCCTTATCCTTCCCAGTCCTTTCCCTTATTCCTCTCGTCAATTATTTCTTAATCCCATTCCAATTTAAACTCGGCAATCCATTTGTAGACGCGTAAGGTCGATTGTAGACTTCCGAATGTTCGTGGGCGGTGGTAGCGCTTTTCATCAGGCGACCCACCCACCATTGCCGACGATGACATAAAAAAAAATAATAAAAAATAAAAATAAGGACTAAAAAAGCTACTAACTATATATAGACTAAATTTATAAAAAACTAGCTGCGCCCTGCGGTTTCACCCGCATAAGTCTGTATCCCGTAGGAATATCGGGATAAAAAGTTGTCTATACGTTCTTACAGTTGTCCATCTGTCTACGTACAAAATTTCATTTTAATCGGTTCAGTAGTTTTTGCGTGAAAGAACAACAAACACACACACATCCTTACAAACTTTCGCATTGATAATATAAGTAGGATTAAAAAAAAAACAACATATAGAAAATTCTTACTAATACTCATTATTTACACATAACAGTTTCATTCGTTTCTCAGCATTTTCGTTTGTTAATTTGTTTATCTTTCTTTCACTTCGCAACGTTGCGATTTTATGGGATCATTCTATGTTTGAAGATAGGAGTCTAGATAGTGTCATAGGCTCTTTTGCGAGTTTTCTTTCAGCAGGCGAGGTCGAGGGCGAAAATCTATTTGTATATAAAATATATAAAATAATGATGTATTTTTTCGCTTAATTATATCTTATTTATTATTCTTTTCGTATCTTATATCATTTATTAAGCTGCAATAACGCTACGAACTACACTAATTCCATCAGCCAATTAGAAACCAAAAATAGAAAATCGCCACACTTTAAATTAAGCATTATATTTACACATAAAACCACAGCAAACACTGTACCGTGCGCGATAAGCCAGCAATGTTCCCCTGCGATACTCGGATTTATATCCGACCCTTTCTTTCAATTTCACGGCATTTTCCCGCCCTCGAGATTTTCTTTAATACTGAATAAATTATGTTCTCACCTACGAAATTGGAATTCGTTTATTTAGTGACTTTTAAAGACTGGTTGTAAATGTCTTTGAGTCGGGATGCAATACATTTTAAGTTAGTTTGCTTTGAAATCTGCACTAATCTGTGTTTGTTGCTCTTTCACGCAAAAACTACTGAACCAATTGCAATGAAATTTGGTACGTAGATAGCTGGACAACTGGAATAACATATAGGCAACTTTTTGTCCCGATATTCCTACGGGATACGGACTTGCGCGGGTGAAACTGCAGCTAGTAGTTTATAAGAACTAAATTTATCTCAAAATTCAGCTCAGAAATTATCATTAAATTTATTAGTTAATGATGATGACGGAATTGTTATACCGTAGGTACTTCATTAGCTGTTGCCCGCATCTCTACACGGGATTCGTCGACAGATAAATAGCAAAAAGCCAAAACATTTTTACCGACCTATGTGAATAAAAATACCATAAAGTTTTTATTTTGCTACACTTGTTTTATTGAGCCAGCGTTGTCTGAAACTGAATTAATTAATTAATACCGAAAATTTAATGCAAATCGTTGAAGTGGTTTTTGAGTTTATCGCGAACAGACAGAGGAAAGCGACGGGCGATTTTGTTTTATTATAGTAGTTACATGGACGACATCGATACAGTCCGAAATGGGCAAAATTATTATTATTTTTCTAGAGACGATTTTCAAAATCGCAGTTAAGGGAGCTGTGTTGCAGCTTGGTTTGTATGTAATATTTTATAGCATTCCTAATAAAAACGAGGACGTGTTTTTTATATTTACATCTGTATATATACCGGTAGATGGCGTTAGTAGTACGTATAAATTTATTCATTGTAGTAAAAACAGAATAATTGATATTTTTGCTTAAAATAGGTGACTTATAAAATTAAAAAAAAAATTGTTTTATAGATACGTGCGTTTGGAATATCAATTAACTGTGTAAGCTAAAATATACAATCCAAATAAAACAATAGTGAACCGACTTTCTAAAATTAACTCACACGATTTAAAAATAAACGCGCATAACTCATCAGTAATCAACGCGCGCGCAACTCGATGCAAACCTTCGGGACAACAATAATAGTTGTTGTCGAAACCCGAGGTCACGCGAAGGTGAGACGAGCGCTAACACACGGCTCACGACACGCACACAAACACGAAACCACTATATGTCGACCCTAGCGCTGCCAATAACGCTGCTCAAACTCAATCTACCTCGCAGGTCACTGTCGTTGGTTGGTTTTACACGGTCTTATTAACACAGCTAGTGAACTTTCGAATTCCAGTGTAACATGACCCGCGCTCTTCGAATGAATGCCCCGTTTTGCTTCGAAATGATGTATAGCGCGCGCGGCGGGGTAGGTCAGCGTTGGTTGGCGACTGTTATACTTAGCTGTATCGACACACATTGACTCGGCTCGCAAACAAAACACAAGGGCCTGTCGAAATTGTACATGTTTGTACTGATGGCAAAGAAATTTTAAATACTTTTTTACTGTTTTGTAATATGCAGTGAATATAATAAAGAAATTTCTGTGTCCAAGATTATCTTTGTTTACTGTTATAAAATTAATGAATCGTGTTCGTGTTATTTTTAAGACTTGGACATGAGGGCAATTATTTTAAAATATGTGGATGAATTTGTTTTGGTTACATATATGAAGTTTTGATCTCAATAAAGTTAAATTTCAATAATATAATTTCAATAGTCACTGTTTAACTTTGTTCACCTCATACGTACTGACCATTAGCCATTATAGTATCACTTGTGTTAATTTATTTAATAAATTAATAATCATAGAGTTTATATGTGCTGCACTCAAATTTATATAAAGAACTATTACACCCAATATTAAGTTAAAGAATTTTTTTTGCACAACTATGTTAATGCCCGTTAACACTTATTAAATTTTAAATAAAAAATTATCTTTAAAACAATTAAACTTTTTTTTGCCGACCCTACTCCACCGGCGGCTCAATAAGGCGTCATTTGCATTGGTAATGGCCGGCGTATCGGTAAACAGACTGATTCGCCTCGGGCGAGACTCTCCTGTCACCTCGCTCACTTTAAATAGATTTTGTCTGCTATCGCTACTTTAAATAGACACAAACAATGAACGTACTGTATAATTTATTTTGGTAACCCTATTGTTGCTATGTACAGGGTCATTGGCGATGTTAATGTAAATAATTGACATGAAATGGGCTATATTTGAGCTAAAACTAGTACCTTGATTACTCTTCGAAAAAACTTCTCGTATATTATATCTATGCTACTGGCTTCTTATAAAGAAAAAAAGATTTCCTGTGTGTCATAAAATCGATTATAAAAATAAATTTCAAAACAAAAAAACTACACTACTTAATAGTTACATAGGCTACTATTGAAATCGGGACTATCTCATATTTGAGGGTATTACAAGGCGTTAGCCCTTAGGTAAACTGGTTTGTATGTTGGTATACGATTTCTCGCGAAATACGCACATTAATAAAATTAAATTGAGCAATCACTAAAGTGTAGATAATCGAATGAAAATGAAAAAAAAATAAACATACAAAAAAACTTGCAGCGGAGAAACTCAAATGAAATGGCTTACCTAAAAGGCCTCGAAAGACTCATCTTATTATTCCTATATTCCACTTCCTGTTAATTATTCTTTTACATTATAACTATTGTTTATATATTTTTTAAGGGCGACTTACAAAGCATACACTAAAACATTATTTAAGCCGAGTGTAGCTTTAATCACAAGTCGCCACAGCTTGAAGATTATTAATATTATAAATGCGAAAATTTGTTGGGATGGACGGATGTATGTATGTATGTTTGTTACCACAGAACGGATATTGCGATAGTTGACTGTGAAGTAGCTTATGTACTAGAATATCACATGAGCTATGAAAATACTCACTTTTGCTGCAATGTAACGTGAAACCGCGCGGCATAGCTATCTCATAAATACCAAATTCCTAGCCCAGCAGGCCACACGGTCAGTATTGATTGTATTTTCATTAAAAGCCATCTAAATTATCGTGAAATATACCTTATTAGTCGCTTGTATTGACGTCTATATATCTATTCACAGCCTAGGCTGGGAATAGATATATAGACCCGCGTATAGTACTGTGCTATATGTCCCGGAATTAAAAAATATATAGTCACATGGCATGTGTAGAATGTAATAATTTGAGAATACCTCTATCCAATACCTAAAATATGAGTTTAGAGATATGAAATGAGTTTTACTATAAATTTATTTCAAACTAGCTGCACGAACCGGCTCCGCCCGGATAGACATTTATCGTAATTGAATTTATATTATAAAACATCATATGTTTAAAGTTGCATAAAACTGCACATGGTGTGCAAATTTAATTAAAATCGGTTGACTAGTATAGAAGCCCACCGTTTACCAACAACGCGTGACATGTAATATCTTATATATAAAATTCCCGTTAGTTACCAAACTCCTCCGAAACGGTTAAACTGATTCTTATTAACTTTTGTGTTCATATTGGGTATGTCTGAGAATCAGCAAAAATCTATTTTTCATACCTCTAAATGATAAGATTAAGACAGAACAGCGTTTGCCGGGTCAGCTAGTATTAAAAATATATAAGATAATGATCACATATTTCTGATGATTGAAGATCATGATTCCTTTAAATATTTGCTTTAATCTGTCCTACCAAGTATAATGTTTCAGCGTTATGTGCTCATAGTGGCGTCCTTAAAAGAAATAATATTGACCTCCGGATCGTAATTTCAGATCAGTCCCAAAACTCGCTCGATTCCGTCGCAATTTTCGCAACACAGAAATATCTTCATATCTCTGTACTGAATATAAAGAATAATTAAAATATTAAAGCATGTACAATGAAAATGAAGGAAAAACATTTAATCAGACACTAGCTGTATAAACACAAATCATACAAAACTAAGAGTCTATTTAAGGGATTATATACCTGCAGTGTGTGCTAGAACGGGGTAAGGATTCGATTCAAGAAATATGTGGCTTTAACAGCCACAGCACAGATTTTTAGTGGTTTTCAATTCTCCTTTGCGTTGACAGGAGCTCAGCTCAGCTCAAGAGATAATAAATTAATCGTACATATAAATTTTTACACAATAGCATTATATAAATACCGAATAAGAAAGTTTATATGGGGTATATGTTTAAGTATTTATTCGTGTAATTGATAAGTTTTCATGCTGTGCTATACCTGTCTAGTTTCTATTACATAGCTTTGTTTTATTTGAGACTAGATGGCGCTGTATGCGAGATTTATTTTGTTCACTTGAAATTCTAAGCATTTATAAATCAATTTAAACTAAACATAAACCGACTTCAAATTATCAAAACTAGACCAAATTTAAATGGGACTACACGGGAGGCACCGGCTTTCAAATAAAAAAAAGCATCAAAGTCATTACGCCCAGTTAAAGTAACAACAAACAGTCGAATTGATAACCTCCTTCTTTTTTTGAAGTCAGTTGATAAACCAATATCCATATTTATTTATTGCTTTCTTTCATTTACGTAACAAGATTACGATAAATATACGATGAATACAATTCAATATGACGCAAAAAGGTTTCTTTCAAACAATGTTGGCACACTCAAGAACAAATCAATAAACTACAGTACTTTATGTTCTGTGCCCAAGGATTCACATCTCAGCTTACTTTATGTAAAACGATTATGGCGGTTGAATAACTAATTTAATACTTGTTTTTATGTTAACTGACGTGATAATTGCATGCCATTTATCTCTGTAGAAAAGCTTGAAAAATTATTCACATCGTAATTATTTTTCTACATATTCGTTTTTCAAGACGTTCCGTACGCGTCAATTGTATTATTATGTTGTTATGTTTGAAATAAAACGTAAGAGTTTTAAGTCTAGTTAGTAACTAAAATCAAAATTATTGGTTTACGCAACGGAAAGATTCGGTACACGTATTTTTAGTACTGAAACTGATTATGATATTCGTGAATATACTATCAGTTTATGATTATCAAAAATGATGTTTCAAAAGTTAGCTGAGTAGAATAAGTATGAAAACAACATTAGAGGAGCGAATTTAATCATGTTAGGTACTTTACGGAACAAAAAGATTTGTGACAGCCCTGAATCTAAATCATATATATTATAAGATCTCATCAAATGTAACACAAGAATCTCATCAAATGTGAAAGACTATGGGAGTAAAATAATCTACATGATATAATAGAGATCTCTTGTTAACAACCTGAAATAAAATAAAAACTTTATTGTTGTCAACCTAAACTCAAGGGTCCTTGTGACCTGCCAAATATCGACAATTAGTCCTACCGTCTTAAGTCAGATTTAAACGCATAAAGATAAATATCTAGCTGAATCTCCTGCATTCCTGGGATGACTGTCGAAACAAAAAAAAAACATGGTTCAACTATTTAGTCGTGTTAAACATGAAACATATAGACAAAATTCGATTAAATAAATTCTAGAATTATCACTTTTCACTCTTTATCTTTAATTATATGTAATAACTTCTCGCCAAGAATGCGAAGCGAAGCGAAATCGTAAATTACTAATATAATACGTAGTTTCGGTAGACTGATTTCACGGTTTAACAATTTATTGACTTGCTTTCGTTGGAAATAAGTTGCATGTGTTATAATAATTAACCACATAAACATGATAATTGTGTTGCAAGGAATAAAGAAAGCAACCTCGTATTAAAATTGTATGATTTATTAACACGAGCTGTTATCGAGTACATGTTTGCTATATAACTGGACTATTTTAGGTGCATATCATTTTGAAATGCAAGAAGCACTATTTATTTATAACATTGTATTGTTTGTATATTCCTCCCTCCTTATGTAGAAATCCTCATTGGTAAGGGTCGTGATCATTCTGGAGTCGTGTTTTCTCGGTTATTTTGCGCCATTTATCCTGGTCTTCTAACATTTAGACTTGGTCTGTCCAGCGAATTGGACTGCAACCTCGGGGCGTTTTTCCTTTTACCCTGCTAATAATTAGGACTTTGTCAAGATTATCTCTTGTTTGCAAGTTGGGACTGTATCAATTACAATAAAATATCGTGTCGTTAATCGGGTTTTTGTAAGGAGAATGTATTATACTCCTGACTGCTCTTATCATCACTTTTCTATCAGTTTTATGTGATTACTGGTTGAACTACTGATTTGAGAAGGAAGCTTGGTTGTAACAAACTAAAACCTTTAGTAGTTCCACGACAGGTCGGACTATCATTCGGTGAGTAAGCTGTTTCTTCTCTTGAAGTGCTTAGCCCAGACCTTGGATCCTTGCTCCATATTCTGCAACCGCTATGACTTCTGAAGTCGCGTCTGTGGTGCTTCTCTCAAACACCATAGGCGTTGTCCATAGTACCAATATTAAAGATATTTTATAAAAGTGACTTTTGTTAAAATTTACGGACTATTTCGGTTTAATATCAGACAGGCTATGCAGGCCCTTTTGACCTATTTATAGTCCGACCTGTCGTGTCGTTTTAGTCTGTTATAACCAAGCTTCCTTTTCAAATCAGTAGCACATTACAACTCAAACATATCAAACTAAAATCAGTAGCACATTCATTAAACAAAGCACGAATAATCGAGGAAAAAAAGACGAAGGCGATGCAATCGTATTAAATTACGGTGTCGATACATACCGACCATAAAAGGTTGCAGCAACCTTGTGTGACGTCCTTTCCTCATCCTGCTTTTTTTGCCTTTACGACGTTTTCCTGTTGTCAACTGTGTATGTTATTATTGTTCATTAAATATTGCATTAATTAGTTTTTAGGTTCGATTTGTGATGGAAAACATATCTTAATAATTCAAAATCAAAATCTTATATGTTTTGGTTGTCGGTTATATATGAGTTAATAGTAACCTTATAAACTTACAATTTTGAAAACATGTTTTTTAATTAGAGTTCCGCGCGTAGCTTCGCCGGCATATTCAGAAGAAAAGATCGATCGAAGGCTTTCTCTCTATTCTTCGTGTTCCGGTGCGATTGGGATAACTCTTATGCTATGTTCTTTCTCGAGATTTGAACTATCTCCATACCAAATATTCAAAATTTCATCAAAATCGGTTCAGTGCTTAAGGTGTGCAGAAGAACCGGCCAGATTAGAAGTGATTTTACTTCGTCGAGGTTAAATCTCAGACCATGTTATACCTAGATATACTTTAACTCAGTGGCTAACCGATGTGGTCAGCGGTCTTGACCTGAGGTCTAAATGATCAGTGGAATAGAAGTAGGTACCTTTTTTCTGCTTTACTGGGTCGGACATGATACATGTTATTTACAGAGATTACTATAACTCAACCCGCACTTGGCCAGCGTGGTGGATTATGGCCTGAACCCTCATAGGAGGCCTGTGTCCCAGCAGTGGGAACATATATGGGCTGATGACGACGACGACTATAACTCATACTCATAGAATACTTAGTTGTTGAGAATACTTCTTGATTTATTTGTAAGCCTCGTAACTGTCGAAATCGATTGCTCTTTGATTTTGCTATCCGTCTGTCTGTCTATCTGTGGGTACGTTCGTCTGTCACCAGGCTGTATTATATGAACCGTGATTGTTAGTCAGCTTATATTTTCAGAGATGATATATATATCTGTTGTCGCTTTAACAAAAAATAATAAAAAAATCGAGGTTAAACAACGGTAGGCACCGTCATAAATGGTTGGGTGACCATTTTTTTTTCCAGTTGCTTTATCTTATTTGTAGAATCTTAGTTTGTTTTATTTATCATTTAAAGTAATTAACAGATGAATATGGATTTAAAAAATCAACTGTATATTTCTAAAATTTGTTTACATTAACCAAATTTAATTATGGAATATGCTGTCTGTACAATGTCCGTAAGTATTAACAGTGTTGCTATACTAAAATAAAAATAAATTTATTGCCCAATAAAAACGGTAGTAAACGAATTTTATGATGTGAGGGACGAATCAACAAACAAGTACTCTCTGTTAAAACTCATCGCAAACAATTTATGGTTCATCCAAAACGATTCGTGGGGAATAAACAATTATAAGCTTTGCTTGAATTTTAGTTAAGTACTAAGATATTGTCTTAGCGTGATAACGGGACATATCTTTGATTAAATGATATATAAGAATGTCTCTATAGTAAATACATCTACGCTTACCAGCACGCGAGATGGTAGTCAAGCGCTTTCCTATCCCACAATAAAAAAAATAAAAAAAAGTTTTCTGTCCACATCTTCGTCCATGTACAAGAAAAAGATACAGACCAAGGTTTTCCCCGCATAGTTTCCCCATTTCCATGGAATTTCCGGGATAAAAAATCCTATGTCCTATCGCAGGTCTTAAGAAATCTCTGCTTAAATTTTTATCAAAATCAATTAGTGGTTTAGGCGTGAAGAAAGACAGATATGAAGACAGACATTTTTTTTAGATTTTTTGGTAGAGCAAGACAAGATCGTAAAGGGCGCCAAAATGCATACAAGATTACACCTAGCTATTTGATTGAACAAGATGCATATTGATCATAGATGTTTTTTGTGACCGTCGGTACAGGAGCCCGGTCGCCTGATGGTACTACCGCCTATTACCCTTTGTGAGGTCTTTTGTAGACCTTACGCCTGTACAAAGGGTTTACCAACTTCAAAAGGAAAAGGGATTAGGGAAAGAGAGGATTGACGAGAGGAATCAAGGTGTACTCTTTTGTTCTAGGTTAATATATTTTTCGTTAAATGAACATTGGAATTAAAAAAAAACAAACCTTAACCTTAGTGAAAACATTGTAATCGGTTGAGTAGTTTCTGAGGTTAGCTCCATGAATTTTAAAATAAACATCCAGCCACATTTTTATTACATGTATTGATTTTTTTGACGATCTATTACAGAGTATCCATATGGTATATTAACATATAATGCCAATTGCAAGCAAGGGTGGAGTACCGGCTCGGTGCGAAACCCAAATACTTCACGCTGTTCAAAGTAAAAATCAATTTTATTGCCAGTTAAGTTACCAATTAAAGAATAAAGCCACTCTCTACGGGGCGTTGATGTACAGGGGTGAATATTATATCGTCAATGTTATTTTATAACGATCTTCACTCAGCGATTTTTAAGAATAAAAAAAGAAAGTATGGGACAACCATATATGAAAAAAACAATCGCCAATTATGTTGCTAAGGTAATACACAAGAGCGACCACATTGGTTAAGTTTTTTTTAGTTTGTGGTACGTTGTACCTTAACTAAAACGTTTAGAGTAACTTACCACGGATGAAACCGGGGCGGACCGATAATAAACCTATTATATTAATGTAGGATTTTTTACAAGTTTAACAGCAAATTTATATAGCCCTATAGCGCGAATGACATGGCTTGCACTCATAAGACATTGCCGACGACAACGGAAATATTTTGCAGTTTTTGCTTGGTTCCACTTTCACGCTGGCTATCAGTGCTGACAGCCGAAAGTATGAACCTGTCTGCACTCCACTCGGTGATAAAGCGTTTTAGTTTCATATGCTTATACTATCAGCACTCTATATGCAACACTATATGAGGTCAGCGGGACTCCAAAAACAAGTCATATCATAATATTTAAAGTATCTTGCCCTTCCGTTTCTCTATAAAAAAAAATGGTTGCCTGTAAAGTCGGTTTTACGGGCGAAGATTTTACGTGACAACGTCTTTTTCTCGGTAGAATATTTATTGATATGAATGTTAAATTAAATTGCACAATAGGAACAAGGAATTGAATGAAAATAAGAATTGCACAAATTTTAACTATAGAAAATATATTTTGTTTACTAAAAAGACAGAGACAGAGACACAAGCACGTGCCGATTCAATGCGCCTAATTCTCTAGTACTGCGCGCGCAGCGGACCGATCATAGTTCGGTGACTCATCGTAACGTTACCGGGCGTTACACTTTTTCATGAGTGTCTCCGAGCCGCAACCTAATTTAAGACGTTGTCACGTCAAAAATACATTGCCTTCTAATAAATCGTTACTAACGATAAAGAATAACCAGTACAAAGTATGTGCTTAACATACTGGTCCGTACTGCAATTACGCCGAAATTCAAATTTGTCGTGAGTCGTGAGTGGGATTGGAAGGAATGGAATGTCAATATTCCGTCAACGCTGTTTCAGTTTTTATTTATACATCGAGATGTTATAATTTGTGTGTGTTGGGTCTCTTTTAATATCATGAGACACACATTGCTTAATAAATAAGTAGTTAATTTTGTATTAAATTCTGGCAAATATCATGCTCAAAAAGCTTTCCATTTGAATATCCACTTCTCATTTTAAATCAATCCAACCAAAAAGGTCTGTAATTTAAAAAAAGGTATAAAATATAAGTGCGGGTAAATTAAAAATCCCGCAATGATGGCAAATTAAAATGTTCCGCGAGTCGTGAGGCGATAGGCGCAACGCGGTTCGTGTCGGGACGAGAGCCGACCGCAAAATAGAAAGCCGAGTTTCACCGCGCTCAAATCTCACTTGTTTACGTGTTTTTGTTCGATGTTGAGAGATTTGCTCGTCTATCTGTGGGTGGTTTTCGTAGTTGTTTCGACTTTTATGTGTTTTATACTATGTGAGTATTTATTTTTGTTTTTTGATTATATATCGTTTTGTAATTATAATAAAGCAGTTTTTATATCTTCACTAATATTAAAAGGAGGAAATTTTGTTCTTACTTTTGAAATTTTGTTTGTAACGCTTTAACGTACGCAAACTGCTGGGACGATATAAAAAATTATTTCACCCTTAGAAAGCTGCGACTTCACTGCGTGACATAGGCTATATTTGTACCATAGGTGAATCCGGGGCAAACAGTTTGATTTATAATTATATTCAGTTTGAAAATTTTTAAAATAGAAAAATTCAAATATATTAGAATATCAAAGTGATAAATATTTAAAGATCACGTAGAAAAATAAAATTTTGAGAGGGTTTAGAACAAAATTTAAAGATGCCATTGGGATATCGCAAACGGGTATTTGTTCCTTGCTGGGTACTTACTATTGTAGGTCTTAATTTTAAATTAGAAGAACGAATTGAAGCTGTTTGACATGATCACACATAGATGGCGCTAGTTGTTTAACTCGACCCGTGTCTTCATATTACATATAAGTTTATTAGACAATAGTTCATCAATATATATGAAAAATATTGATGAACTATTGTCTAATAAACTTAAATCCCGCGTTCTACTAGAAAAATAAAACGACAACAAGACAAAGCTAACCAGCCCAAATTCTATGAGTTTACTAATAAAGCATCCCATCCATTTCGTCTCCCACATTCAGAGCAAATCATAGGTAAATTATAATCAAAATATAATCAAATTTATTCTATTTACTCGTATATTTTAAAAGTTTCATAATGTTAAACTTATTTAAAGTTGTTGTATCGAAATAGTAGCTTTAAAACTTATTTGAAAACATGGTACAACAACATCAGTGAAGGTGACAATACAATAATTTCAGAGTTTGTCTTATTATTCAGATGCTGCTCTGTATAAAAACAAACAAGACAATGTGGTTAATACCATCCGTTATAGTTCAACCAGTTAAAAGGTGTTAAAGAATCATGTTTTCAAATCGGTCATATCCTACTATCCTATCCTATCCTAGTAATATTATAAATGCGAAAGTTTGTAGGGATGTGTGTGTGTTTGTTGCTCTTTCACGCAAAAACTACAGAAACGATTGCAATGAAATTTGGTACGTAGACAGTTGGACAACTGGAAAAACATATAGGCAACTTTCTATCCCGATATTCCTACGGGATACGGATTTACGCGGGTGAAACCGCGGGGCGCAGCTAGTCTTGTCTAATCTGAAGTATCACAAAGTTCAAACGCGTCTGTCATCGAACAAATATCTCGTATTTGGGACAGCGGTTTCGCGGGATGTAACTGAATGGTTTGATAAATTGCCTCTAACTGGAGCTGTCATCTCTTTGATCGTAAACAAAGGCATGAAACGTTTAACCAAGTTGTGACCTCTGGTTTTGAGTGCAGAGGGAGAGAGAAAGTTTAGTCCAATAGATGACGATTTTAGATTGCATAAATTAGTATTCTAGGAAGATGATAACGCCTTTCTATCAGTTGCTATAATTGACACATAATTGACGTTTATACAGTGCTAGAAGAGAGTACTAGATTTTTAAGCACTGGGACACTAGATAGACGCACTGGAAACACTTCCAGTGGGGCGTAGGTGTAAAATAAGGTTTGCCGATGTCATTTCCTTTGTTTAGGGGAAATAAGAAATGGCTGTTAAGCTGACTTTCTGTCTTTTGGCCACCTTTATCGAATTTTCTTCAGACAGTGTAGCGCGTGCGATGAAGTTATGATTGCGTAATTATTAATTGACATACGTTATTGCAATGGCATAAGATAAATATTTGTAAATAGAGAATTATCACAACCGCACCAAACAACACATTCTCCGATCTGTCATCCAATCACGTTGAACAATGGCATTAGCTCCGTAGGAAAAGATCTTTATATCGCTATAGAGGACTTCTACTGCGCTTGAATAAAGAAAACTGTGTACTTTTTCCCGACTGCCACCTAATCCCTAAATACTTGCAATGAAATTGGAATATCTACTCACGAAAATCGTAAGCTACCTTCCTGGAGTATGGCTTAGTAGAAACCTAATTTAAACTTACGGAATATCAAGTAAAATAGGGTGCCTTCAATGTCGATCTCTTCGCGTATTTTAGGCATTTATCGGTTTTAGTTAATAGTATTGTATTAGTATTGGCATGAATTTTATTTGACTATCTCTGACTTCATCGATTTGCTTGGTATTCAAGCTATTTGCATTCCTAACGAGCTAAGCCCTGGATGTCTTCGGAAATCTATTTTAGATGTTATTTTTTCATATATTTGAATGATATCATTGAATTCATTTATTAGGTCTTTATTCTAGAGTAAGTCTGCTCGCGACTATGATAGCGTTAAGCTACATTCAGGTAGACGCAGCAGGCAAGCATACCCACCCTTAACTAAAGTCACAAATATAGTAGCTTTTATATCACAAACAAAAATGTCCTAATTTGAAGTGAACCCATAAAATTAAAATCCCCAAACCCGGAATACCAATTAGCAAAATATGAGAAAATGTCAAAACCACAGCGAGAGAGTAATGAAAGTAAACAAAAACATGGCAGGTAGCCTAATTAGGATTCCGCGAGCGGTTAATTCCTCATAATTACAACCATTGTGCTGATTACGCAAAGCCAATTTCCCTTAATGAGTGCTGCGTAAACCGACAAAGGCGTTATGAATAAATAAGGTAACAATGGTACAAAAAAAATAACAAAAAACCTTTTATTGATGGTGTCTCGTTTCTTCTTTGCGTTACTCTGATGCTATCTTGTTCTTGGAAGGGCTCGCGCCGTCCCCCTCGCACCCGTTGGTTGTGGGTGTTGCTGTCCCGTTCTGCCACCAATCGATACCCCTAGACACCCACGGCAACCAGTTGTGAACGCTACTAAGGACAGGATCGGTGAATTGTTGCGGTTCAAATGGTTTTTCATATAATTATTAAAGTAACGTAAGTTTTCATTATAATCTACAAATGTCACTTCAATGAACTTATCATTGAAGGTAATAATAACTTAAAAATTATTTATGGTTTATCACATATCCTACGATGAATTTCGTCAATTATGTCGAACGAAATATTATCAATAGTTCAATGTTTGTTTCTATCGATTTATCGTAATTAAAGTACACCGTCACTTTTAAAGTATCATATAACTTATCTTAAACAAAAAGCAACTAACTACACTAACATTTTCTATAATTATTAACTTACAAGCTAAAACACGTTTAATATTAATGTTAAGCCAACCGTATCATACAAAACAATGAACCACAACGATTCCCAGATGCCGCCACAAAATTCTTCAAGTTGGCCTCAATGAAATAAATGCGTGGCGCGCCCAGCGTGCTTTATACTCCTGAGAGGCAATTTATTTCGTTTTTTATTTATACTCCATTTCCCATGGCCCGTTATCCAAAGCTAGTAGGAATCGCCTTTTTCTGTTATATTGTATCAACGATGCTTTTGGAATTTATTATGCAGCAATTTTGTTGTTTGTAAAAACAAATTTGAAGTTATACAGAAGCTTTATTATACTATATGTAAGAAGAAAACTACGAGAAACTACTCGTAGAACTACATAATCGGGAATTTTTATTACAAAATAAAGTTTATAGGAAAAAAAAATGTATAAGTAAAATGTATAGTTTATAGGAAAAAATTCTTCGAAATTTATTTATTTATTAAGTAAAGCAAGCAGTTTTTAACACTAATACAATAACATAAAAATATACATAATAAATTAAGAATGAATACATATACAAGAGCAAAAACTACTTTCAGGCTAATATCACATGCTATGCAAAATAAAAAGGGTTTTTAAAAATTTTTAAATTTAAAATATCTAGCACACAATTTGAAAAATATGAATATTATACATGTCAGCATAATATTTTCTTGTGTTGATTTTACGCGAGTTATACATTTAGAAATTAAAAACATTCATTTTATAATGAATAAATAATTCAAATTAATAAATAATATAAATTCATTATATTATGAATGAATCGCGTTTAAAATCCGTGAAAAAGTTTTTAATTTCTAAATACCTGTAAGCAATTTAATTAATGGAAATCCTGTGCATTTTTAGCAGATATATCTACCATTATAAATGCTTTTATGCTTTAAGGTGAAATTAAAGCATAAGAATCTAATGAATAATGAAGAATTCTCTTCGGGATCTTGATTCTCTTCAGGTTAGTACCACTGCTTAGTTAGATCCAATGAGGTAAAAAAAAAACAATTTAAATAACTAGTCGAACATACTTTAAAGAGCTTAGGTGTCATTAGGCTAACTAATTATCTATAGCACATAGGTAAATGTAACTTTGGTTAAATGCTTAATAAATTTTTATATGGAAAAGGACATAGTTCATGTCGCGATAACATAAAATCGTGATGTTAAAATAGGGTTTAGAAGCCGTCCAACATTTTCCAATTTTTACATTTTAGAGTGCTGCTCTGCTCCTTTTAATAGTAATATCGTCAGTCGATAGTCTACCTCAATAAATGGGCTATCCATAAGAAAATAATTTTTAAATATTATTACTACTATTTCTATACACAGTGGGTTGCCTGGAAGAGATCACTCTTTAGTGATAAGGTCGCCTTCTGTGCTGGTCCAGTTGTAAGTTATATTTAATGTTTATTTGTATACCAGCACAATAAAGTGTTAAATAAATAAAAAATAAATTAGAACCAGTAATTCCTGATATTAGATCGTCCACATAAACAAACTCTTCAGGTTTACGTACATTAATATTTTCGTATAAATTATAATCGTAAGTCGTGGATAAAAAAAATAAAGAGTTCGTTATTAGATTAATGTTATACAAAATTAATATGTAAATCTTTATGTTTGATTACAGACTTAATAATTGTATCAATAACAAGCCGCGCCCGCGGCTCCACCCGCGTAAATGAGTTGTGAATCGCAATGTTTAAAACTCCTGTAAAAATCGGTCACCGATAGACAAGGGTGAGAAGGACAGAACAAACAGACAGACAGACAATAATTTTAAAAAAAGTTTTTTTATACACGTACCTACCTTGTATACATTTCTTTTTTATTACCAACAGACACTGCAGTTTAATTTATTTGTATAGAAATCGTCATATAATCTTCTACATTACACGTAGGTACCATCTCGCATTCAACCCGTACACTTCATACTATTTTAACTAGAAGTACTTGAAACATTAATATGCAGTGAACGCAACGGCGGCCGCTCATTGCTATTTGATTCGTGCCGCAACCAGTTGCAATAATTGACAACCTGGAGGTCACTGTAATTGCTCTTCGAGATAATGACACGCTTTGA
Source organism: Zerene cesonia (assembly GCF_012273895.1). Lineage (NCBI taxonomy): Eukaryota > Metazoa > Arthropoda > Insecta > Lepidoptera > Pieridae > Zerene > Zerene cesonia. The sequence continues at coordinate 7,226,249 of NC_052121.1, read as the reverse complement.
GTGCGAACGTGTGTAGCTATGGGGTATGGGACATTTGTTGGGAAATTAATATAAAAAAGTCGAAGAATTTTTGGGCCGTGTGAGATGGTGTCATTTTCTAAAAGAGACATGTATTCTAAGGTTGAAAGTGGATGTAAAACGCGAGTGTAATAACAAAACACACATAGTAATTTTTAGGCTCATAATATGTAGACAAAAAACGCAATTTACTCTCTATACTACATGAAAATATCATTTAGGAATCAACGATCAACATGGACAATACAGCGAGAAAATCACGATTTAAATGCGCTTTAATAAAGCCCTTTTCAATTTTTACTTCCAATGGCAAATTATAGCTACAACGTACGCCAAACCTGTTTATATTACTCGTTGTAGAGGCCTACTAAATTAAATTTAATTCTAGTAAAATAGATATAAAATTCATCACAGTATTGACGTTTCCACCTTCCATTTTTACAAGATCCTTCACCCTCTTCTGAAATTTTAGTAAAATTTAACGCTAATTGCGTTTTAGTTCATTAGTTGTAAGCTTATTTTCGTCCGAAGTTATGTGATGTTTCTGCACCTGCATGATTCATGTCCTATAATGATTATTGCTAGCCCATCTCAACGAGAATCTAGATCCTACAAATATTCCTCTGCCATAATATATACAGATACCATAACTATTATAATACTAATTACTCACTTTAAATTTACTCTTTATGTGTATAATGTAAACGACACATTACGGAGTTTCTTTATTTATCTCCAAAAGTGATTATCCCGCCAAATAACAGCTATTAAGCCCGCAGCGTTCCTCGTGACTGGGCTTAACTGTTAAAATTAAAAGCTCCTTACATAGTAGCACTTGCATACTTGGTAATTTGTTTCCAAGAAAGCGAAATATGTTATTATGGCGGTACTGATTACATACAATTTTGTCTTTTATGATGCATGGAAATAGGAGCCAATTTATATTTTAAATTCAAGACCATTTACAATTAATGTGATCTAAAAGGGAACCCATGTGTTTGGATAATGGATTAATAAAACCGTATAGGAATATTGTTTTCTTAATTTCGTATTGTTTTCTTAGTTTCTACTCTATTTTCAACCGAATTCAAAAAAGGAAGAATGAGTTTCCCAATTCGACTGTATACTTTTTGTCTATTTGTTATGCCGAACTTTCTGCCGGGTGAACAGATTTTGATGATTCTTGTTCTATTTGAAAGCTGGTGCCTTCCCTTCCCACTTATATTTCGTCTAGTTCGGACACTTCAAAGGCGAAAAAATTACTGACAATGTGGAGATGGACTTGAATCGTTTTGTTTTCTTTAAAAAAAGGATAATGGGTTACAAAGGTGATTGGCGTTGGGAGCTGGTACCTACTATAGAAATGTATCATAAATCATATCAAATCATACTTATTTATAAAAAAAAATGCAACACTACAATCTCCGCTAAAATAATTCATATTCGATTTGAATGCAAAAACGTGTTCCCAAATATTGGAAAACAACCCCTATTTACATAAATAGGTTACAATATTTTCCCCTATTTCCATATTACGTGGGGATGTCACGGAACAACTTTCATCCCTACTTTATTTCTTGTTAAACTTCTGACAGAGGAAAGTGCTAAAGCTTGTTAATAAAGTATTAGAAAGTTGGTTTGTTTGTTGATTGAAAACCTTAGTTTTGTAAACTTCGATAAAGCTTTTGACAACTGTCTATACAGTCTCATATTATGAATGGGAGAGATTGCTGGTCGCATCTATTTACGTTTTTAATATTGTACTAGATATAGTCATCTGAAAAAGAAATACGTTTATTGTGTTTGTGTGTGTGTGTATCTGTGGCAGCGTAGCTCCACAAGCAAGATTTTTCTAAAGGCGAAGGTTGTGTTCACTTTTAAGTCAAAATCAGTTGTGTATGACTCGACCTTTCCGGAGTGAGCTTGGTTTGATACATTTCTTGGTCCTTTGTGTTCTAGCTTCATATTCTGAGAGACAAAGAATTTCATTATATTCAATCTAATTTTATATCATACTTATCTCTTAGATATACAAGACAAATTCCTTATTACTTAATTGAAATATACATGGCTTCTATGAAATAGAGCACCTGTGTCTTGACTCAGTTGTATAAAGTAAAAAATATCTAGCTTGTATTAATTAGTAGAACAATAGATTTCTATGTTTTTTATTAACTATGAATTAAAATAAGGCCGTATGTAACAATTATATTACAGTATATAAATTATGATACAAATACAGGAAATATCCTATCCTACTAATATTATAAATGCGAAAGTTTGTAAGGATGTGTGTGAGTTTGTTGCTCTTTCACGCAAAAACTACAGAACCGATTGCAATTAAATTTGGTACGTAGACAGCTGGACAACTGGAATAACATATAGGCAACTTTTTATCCCGATATTCCTACGGGATACCGACTTACGCGGGTGACACAGTTGGTTTTTCATAAATTTATTATCAGAGCAACGCGCATCCTCATCGCATTTACGACAAAAATCAATCATAATTTTGTTATTATTAAATATTAAACTTAAAGTTGAAAAGAAATTTAACCTGTCTTCATAACAAAGCATTGTATGACAAGATATATTAGAAAATAACACTAACGCTATCAGACAAACAATGCTCAAATATGTGCAAGGCCATTCCAAGGGGTCAAGTATAACAAGATGTCCACAATAATATTAACCACGCTAAATAAAAGACAGTGTATCACCATTTACTATTTACTCGAAGCGATGGCACGTGTCTCCGTTTTGGTCAGGCAGAATATCGGATTTGTTTTTTACGCTCCATTGTACTGGGAGCTCGGAGGGGTGGCATGAAATTATCTATTGTCAATTTGTGAATAGTAAAAAAAGGATACCAGCTGTTGAATACCTCTACTCTAATACAAGTATTATAAAATATGACATTTTGTAAGTTTTTTTTTTTATAACGGATAAACTCAAACTGTATATTCCTGGGTGACACGGCTATATTTTCATACTAGTGGTCCGCCCCGGCTTCGCCTGTGGTACATATATTGCCTGTAGCCTTCCTCAAAATATGGGCTATCTAACACTTAAATAATTTTTCAAATCGGACCAGCAGTTCCTCAGATTAGCGTGTTCAAACAAACACACTCTCTTCACACTCTTCAGCTTTATAATATTAGTACATATATAAAAATTGGGTCAAAATTAGGGCATCCGCCGCGAGTGGCTAGCAAATTTTAATTAACTGCATGATGGAATTGGTATTACAAATCTTGTAAATAATATATTTTTTCTATCCACACTTTAAAATACACCTTTGTCTCTTTGAAAGCCTTGCAATTCGTAAGGAGTACATAACAAGCAATATACACTTAACAATTAATCATCATCATCATCATCATCAGCCCATGTTTGGAACATATATGGGCTGCTGGGACACAGACCTCCTATGAGGGTTAATACTAAATATTTGTTTATATTGTATGAATTATCCATTTTATCCAGGTACTCTTCATCTGATGGATAGAATGCTCCAATGTCCTAAGCTCGCAGAGGAAGGAGGGGCTCGCGCTCGCGCAAGGGTGAAAATCTAAAACCTGCTTTGGTCGTGGTAATTTTCCGAAGGCTTCCCGCGACCCTGGCAAAGAATCTCGGTGAGAGAAAACAGTGGGGTTTAGTTGATACATCCACTGCCTATGGCGGCCACTCTGTACGTAGTGCGAGTCCGACATAACTAAATCTCACTATGCACACCCCCAAAACCTCGGGTAACCCAAGATTTTCGGGAATGTGCATTATCCACTATAAAAAGTCCTCTTCTTTCAAAAGGATTTTACCTGTAATATAACCAGATAATTAAGCGTTGATTAGAACTGCATTGTCCTAAAAACTTTGTGCTAAGAACTCCAATAAGATGTCTTCTATGTTAAATATTTAAGCAGCATAAACAAAATAAAATACAGACAGAAATAACGACTTAAGTAAGTTGAAATCAGTTCATAAAATGGAATTTCAATTGACAATTATGACTATGAGGTTGGTTACAAAAATTTTCATTAACAATTATCACTATGAAATTGGTAACACATATAAACTACATTAAATTAACAAGAAATGAAGCTACAACACTCATACGTACATGATATAAGTCGATATATGATCATAAACTTATTAATGTAATTTTAATGACTCACTAACGACCACTTATCCTAGTTTTATAACTATTATAAATATTGCTAAACGAATCCTAAAACCTCATTAAATATTAATTTCTCTTTTTTACAAAAGGCATTAGCAGACGTAAATTTAAAGGTATATAACGTTTAATGTACTTATAATGTCGAATAAAACTTACTAATTGGGTGCTTAAATGAAATTGCCAATTACGGTGTGACGGCGGCCGGCGGTGTCACGGTGTTTAATTTACGAGACCCGCAATCCGGGGTTAGCGGGGATCGTATTCCCTGGGGTCTAGGATAAATGCTAGGGCTGTGCAAAATATTTTTTTTCTTATTTTTTTTTTTTATAGAAGAGATTAATGCGGAGTTATCACTTATAAGTGATTATTATCATTCGCAGGAAGTAAGGAGCCAATAAGTTGAGTCTATGAGTTGAGGATTGGAGATTAGGATAAAAAAGAGATTTGAGAAGAATTTACTATGTTTCTGCAAAACTGCCTTATTGATCTGTCAGTTGATAAAAAATCACAGCTAATCACAACGACTATTAACAAAGTGAGGGTAGTTGGGTAGAACATTGATAAACAAAAAACATTAAGGCGCAATGCCTACGAAAGCGTCCCATTTCTAAGCGAGGCCTATTTTATTAGACATCTAAACAAGTTTTGACAGAAGTGACAGCTTTATGACGATTACTCATACAAAAAAATATTAAAACTATATATATAAGTTACATCTAACAATATTGATAATAATAATCTGTCTCCAGCCACAGTGTCTTGAATATAATATCGAGTAGGTACATTGTGTTTTAGATGTTTTTTACATATATAAGTGTGTGACAACCTTACATGTTACCGGGAAAGTGACAGGTTTTCCGCCACCGCAAATCCATTTATCTTTATACCAATTTATTGTGCCTATCATCGTACTGAAATATATAGTTTGCATGTTTGTTTATAACTATCTATGGACTAAAAACAAATTATTTTTCTTGTATTTTACTCTTTAATTATTGCTTGTCATGTTTTTATCAGAAATTTTGAGTTGTTTGTGAGAAATCGCTCACGAGCGATAAAGCCATCTTTAACACAAGTCCTGTACCATGTAACCGACGCTTTGTGTCTATGTATGAACAAGAAAGAACATTCATTCATTCATACATATGCAATGGTTAAAATTTCATTTTGTCATTATTATGAATCTATATAATATTACTAATTAACTGCATAAACCATTAATTATTCACCTATATGTAACGATTTACTGTTGATGTTCCTGTTTATAAATAAATAAATTCACAGTAAGTTCAGTAAACCAAGCAGGTTTGACTATCGGTTCATATTCTAGTTAAAAAAAGTATATCACCAATTTTTTTTTTATTTATTTATTTTCTTTAAAATTTCTATGATTCGTGCAAATATATTTGTGATTGTTGTAATTTCCTTTAAGCAAAGAACCATATTTTGTTATTATATATAAGCAATTTTAGAATTAAGAGTTTTAGAATATGTATTCTTTGTTGGAAATTCTAAAATAAAAAATCAAATAAAATAAAAATAAGTAACAATCAAATGGGGTGTGCAAATTCCCAAGATTTGTAATCTAAAGACCAATAAGATAGGGTGTGAATAAATAAGTAAACATCCTATCCTCCTACAAATATTATAAATGCGAAAGTTTGTAAGGATGTGTGTGTTTGTTGTTCTTTCACGCAAAAACTACTGAACCGATTGCAATGATATTTTGTACATACATACGTACGCTAGCTGGACAACTGGAATAACATATAGGCAACTTTATATCCCGATGTTCCTACGGGATACGGACTTACGAGGGTGAAACCGCGGGGCGCAGTTAGTTTCTGATAAATCACTCCGCACATCTCTGTCAAAGGTAGTTTTGTTTTCCAGTATCTACAAATAAAACGTTCAGAATTTTTGGTGTTTCAGTGGTCTCCGCTTCATAGAAGATTTTTTTATGTCCAAATTGTCTTGGTAATAACCACTATATTTACGAAATAAAAGTTGTTTGATAAAGTATTTTTCGTGCTAAATCATGTTCAGCTGCCACATTGAAAACAATAATTTCATTATTTTTTTCTAATGTCAGACAATACAGAATGTAAAAGAGACATAACATATCGCTTAGTGTACTAAGCAAAGTTCGAATGAATAGCTAACTTACCAAAAGTTTATGTAGTTGGTCGGGTGTCCTCCCAAACCTCTCGCAAACTGCGAGCTCGGAGGGAAGTAGCCTAACTCAATTTGAGAGTAGTTACGTTGAGTGCCTTCATGAGTTGCAAAGTGATAAATTGCTCACTTTCCTTTTAATAGTTGCCAGAAATGTTTGATTAAATTCTTCAATATTCTCTCTTATACGGGTATAGGTGTTTTTGCTGGATATTGAATGAATAAGGTTTTATATTATGAGTTTTTATAAGTAGGTATATTTTTCCAGGTATGATAACTGGCTTAATATTTTACGGGGTCGTTTTCGACTCAGTTTTTTTTTCACTTATTTCATAATTATTTGCGAATACAATTTATACTTGGGAGTCGAGTATACTTAAGAAAAAGCTAGAAGTGACCTTTCGAATCAATCGTGGTTAAAATATTTTTGATAAGCACATGAGTCAAACACACCAAAAGACTAGAAGACACCAGCCAAAACTGCGAACATCCGGAATAATACTCAACATAACTGCGGAGAAATGGGTGGAGGTAGTTCATGATTTTTGTGTGACCTTCAAGACATAACATCATAGCGTCCCCGTGACGACGCCCACTGTAAAATGTTTGAAACGTCGGGTTAAATAATAATTATAATGAATAAATCGCGTTTAAAGTCTCTAATAACATAAGATTTTCAGTTTCAATTTGCAATATGAGTTAATTAAAATAATAATAAATGAGACATAAAAAAATGCTGGATATGAATAAATAAATAACAAATTTTTTTCGTTCTGGTATACTCTCGATAATATTTGCCATAAAATTTATAAAACGTGTTTGAAGCAGCATACAATTATATTGGAAATTCAATGTATATAGACATTCGCTACTTAATTAATTATCTACAAAACTAATTGTTTCCTTCTATTTTAATAGACAATATAGTATTTTATTATAACACAATATTTGCCTAACTAAAACAAAGAAATATTACGGATATGGGTAACTATACATCACGGTCATTGCTACAAAAACTCCCCTTTTTTCAGAGAAATCGCGGCACGTGGCAATGGCGGGAAGCATTGTTTACTTTTTTAACTGGGATACAGATAATGTAATCCGCATGTATTACAAAGAGCACAGATTAAATTAGTTTGTTTATTTGTGTATTATGAAGATAGATAAACTCAAAATCGACTTTCTCGTTTTTTGACAATTGGATTACTAATAAAAAGACGCTTTTCTCCTGAACAACGTAGTTTATATATATATTTTTTGTTTGAATACCTATTAACCCGGAGTGAAGACGGGAAGCAGTTTGTAACAAATACATTTAAAAGTGAATGTTTCTTATCTTTTCGCGTTAAACATAAAAATAATTTTAAGAGTTATAAAATACTGAAGATTTAGAGTTTATTACACGCAGTCATTGCCAATGATTCGTAAAAAAGTTAAATTAAATACATTTAGATATTGAACAGCACGATTAATTTCATGCGCCATTAGCGGTACACGCTCAGTCATTTTGAGCTAAGACGTTGATAACAACACATGGAATTATGGGTCTTATTATAAAGCACTACGGCTTAAAATTCCGTCAAATATTTTCTAGGGCTGCTGCCATTGATTGCCATAAATACGGGTTATTATGAGATTGATCTTTAAAGATTTTTTTTGTCAATGAAATAGCGTCATTTTGTTTGATTGCTTTTAATATATCCTGTGGCATTTTATTATTTTCTTTTACAAAATTTTGATCTTATTATATATTATCTATTTATGTTGTACTACGATTTTTAAATACTCATTACATTACGGTTGGGCTCCATTTTTTATTAAAATTATTTAGAATGTTATTTCGATTTCATCCTATTTTAGTGTCATACGTAATAAAATTATATATTATGACCGTTATTCGCAAAAAATAGGACACATAACTAGATAAGGTAACCCATAAACTCCTATATCGTCCTTATAGGGAACGTACTAACTATCGCTCCTAACGCCTACGCTAAAACTCTATTTTTAAAAACGTTCTAAAAGAATTACTACTAAAAAAATCAACGCGTCAACCCTACCATCAATTCGAAGTTAAAATCAAATCGGTCACAGTTTACGAGTTACGATCGAGAACAGATTGGTATTTGTGCGTGAACGCTAATTTATACCCCATTTACGGCTCGATGTTTCATTAGACATTCATTAGATAGCGCCTATAAAGTTTACATGTTCCCGAGTGCTTGAGATTCCGTTTATATTTTGATACGAACTCTTACGTATTATAATACTTCTTTATTGAGGTGACATTATAAAGTTTTTTTTGTTTTACTATTTGTCGAATTTTGTCGCTTTAACGTTCAAATTAGATGTTCGAATTTTTATAGTTGCTTCATATTTATTGATAGCAAATAATAATGGAACAATCTCAATAATATATAATAAACACAGTGTCACAGGTCTCTATTTATTATGAATCAAACAGCCGAGACCCGGTAGCTTAACGTGCCTACTCTTTGAAACACGTTGACTTTCGTTCTAATCACTGAAGCAGATAGATCAGTGCCACCATCTTACCATAAATCTTACCTATATCATATACTCTCTTACCCTATGGTAAGATATATATCTTGCCACTTTCAATGGCGTAAAATGTAACCCTCTTGAGTTGATGAATTGTCAACATTGACATCTATTTATTTATATATTTATTTATTTACATTTTATTGTACAATACACATACAGTTAACAAAACCAATAAACAATATCTATTGTACAATTTGGCGGCCTTATCGCTTTGAAGCGATTTCTTCCAGGCAACCTTTGGATACAGGAATATGAATCTGACATCATTCTAAATTTTGTTTATTGACACGACGGAGCTATTTAACATGATGATGAACATTACGAGGTTCAATTTTATTCTAAAGGTTACACTGAAGTAACAGTGACGATTCCCTTAATTTCAGAGATACATAAGGTTGTGGCATTACACGCAGTGAGATTGAGTTATCTTTTTCTGGGAAATATTTTACATGTTTAATAGTCATTGTATGTTTCGTGACTCTCTATATTTCTTTAATATCGAATATACAGCGGAAATAATTTGACTATTGCAAAGAAAGCAAACATTACTGCTGTGCTATTATATTGTTTAAGATACCAGACTCAGGATTAATTGTAGATAATAAACAACAATGATTTACGCACAAAATGGCACATTTATAACATAAAAACTCATCAATACATGCATTAGGTTACATCTTTCTTCCAATAGATACCAACATAACTACTACCGACCAATCCTAGAAGCTATTTATAAGAAAAAATAAGCAGATTTACTCTTTATTCCGTTATATTATATATGTAATTTAATATAAGTCGAATTAACGAAAGAGAACAACATACAATTAATTATAATAGTGAAATCTTTTCATGGTCTACGTGACAGTGATTCATATTGGTCCTTTTAAGTTTTAACATAATGTAGGTTGGTTTCAAATGAAAACGTAATTCATCGAAATATCCACAAGATGGCGCTGGCTCCATTTATCCAAGAAGACTAATGGATAAATAAATTCACACTACGACAAATAGGATTCTCGTATTAGCATTATTGAAAAATGTTACAAAATAGCATAGAATATTCCTCGTAAGAGCAGACGAAGTAGCGTGGGTCAGCTAGTATTACGTAAAATATAAACAGCCAATGTTTATCCTCGCCTGAACGCTGTTATTAAATTATACTGAATGCGTTTCAAAACACGCACGGTACCGTGACTAAATAACCATTTCTCGCACGCTGGAAACATCTATTCGTAATTAAATTACACGTAGGTTTAAAGCAAGTTGATGCATGTGACTTTGTCCCTATTAAAAAGAATCACGTGGAACTCTTGTGATTTTTTGTAGATGTATTTTAATACCTTTATACTATTTCTAAGACCTGTTGTTTCGGCCTTCTGAATAGACATTCAATCATTAAGATATCTTTGTATAGAAACAAATAGGTTCTTAGTACTGTGATAGCCGAATATAAACTATTTCTCACATGTTTTTATGCATGAGTTCCGTAGATTTTAAAGGCTTTTAATTAAAAATACAAATTAAGGATGACGCAAAGATTTGACGCATCGACATATTTGTGACGTAACTATATAACGTTGGTAGCGTATAAACTAGAGATGCCACGAATATTCGGCAGCTATTCGGTATTCGGCCTATTCGGCCACTTTTTAACTATTCGGTATTCGGCCGAATAATACGTACTATTCGGCCGAATACCGAATAGCAAATCAATGAAAAAAAGACACATCATATTACTCAAAATTATCTATTTATTTCCAAATTACAACTCTTTAGTAATTAAAATTGATCAGTGGTAAGTTGTGATGGATAAAAACAAGCTTTTCTGCATTTATTGGTAGCAAACGACTACGCTTTTCATCGTAAATGATACCAGCCTCAGAAAATAACCTCTCACTATACACGCTACTTCCAGGAGAAGAAAGATACACTTTAGCAAATTTCGAAAGGTTTGGGTATTGTTTTTCGTTTGCTAACCACCACTTGTAAGGATCGGCCTTCCTATCTAGGCGACTATCCTTGACGTGATTTACTCGCAATTGAATTGAAACAAACAGCCATCGATCTCCTGCCGCGCCAACGCAACGAGGAAAACAGGTTTTTACTTGTCTTATTTCAGCGAACGCGCCCCCGACAAGCATGTATTTCGTGCCGAATATTCGGTGGCCGAATATTCGGCGCTTCGGCCGACAGCGTTGCCGAATATTCGGTATTCGGTATTCGGCCAATCAACTATTCGTGGCATCTCTAGTATAAACCCGTATGACGTTATAAAAAAATACGTATATAATAATATTTATTCTTATCTACCATTCCTGATTGCAACCGACTTCAAAAAAGGAGGAGATTATCAATTCGACTGGGTTTTTGTGTTTGTTACCTTACAACTATTTACTGACTGAAACGATTTTTATGATTATATTTATTTGAAAGCTGAGGTCATGAGGTCCCATTTAATTTATTTGTAAATTTATCTAGTAATTTGTCTACTAACTGGTCTAGTTCTCATAATATGAAGGCGTTTTTCATTTAAAAACACTTATCATTAAAATCAGTTAGACAGCATGGTCACAAAACACGATGTATCGAAACCTCATTATGAAATAATGAAAGAAAACGTAAAGGACCTGTATCCTTTATTTCACCCTTCCCTCACCCTTATTCCGGTCGTCAATACGTACTATCTAATATCCCTCCTACTTTTAAAAATCCGGCAGCCCGTTTGTAAGGTTTTCACACTACAGATGGATGCACATGGTCTATGGGTTGTTGGTGATCACTTAGCACCTTTAACATATGAAAAATAACCCGCTGATGTCAGATTGATGCTGATGACCTGGTAACATATTAACGTATTATCATTGAAATAATATGAATAATTAATACCTATTACTTATTAGAATCTAAAGTTCCTCGTGGTTTCATCCATCCAACGTTAAATATAATTTATATATACTATAATAATATGTATAAAGCTCAAGATTTTATTTGTTTGTTTGTTTCATTGAACTGTCTAATCTCAGGAACTACTAGTCCGATTTGAAAATTTCCTTCAGTGTATGACAGTCCATTTTTAAGGAAGGCTTTATATAACATCACGTACTACGTAGATGAAACCGCGGGGCATAGCTAGTACTTATCTACGAAGGTCCCATCAGTCGTATAAGCTGTGAAGGCGGATCAAGCGACTGGTTAGCGTGCGTCACTAGCCCATACCTGATAACGTTCTGATAACGTATCCATACACAGTTATGTGTGGAGTTTTTATGTACGCATTTATGAATTAATGACGTAGTTTACGATAGCGCTGAATTATGTTAATATAGTTAACGATATTGAATTAATAAATAATAAAATAATAAAAAAATCATCTTTATTTAGTTCTCACAACATAAGTACATAACAAAAACTTTAAAATTATAAGTGGAAGCATACTTTATAGATTTGCTTTAATTTAAGATAGTGAGCAAATATTACTAACTAGCAGTCCGCCCCGGCTTCGTCCGTGGTACATATATAGCCTATAGCCTTCCTCAATATATGGGCTATCTAACACAGAAAGAATTTTTCAAATCTGACCAGTAGTTCCTGAGATTAGTGCGTACAAACACTTCAGCTTGATAATATTAATATAGATAAGCTAACTTCTGAAAACCCTGAGTGGAGTAGTTCACGATGAAGTTCTAATCCACATGTTCGTGCTCGAAATATCTGTTCATTATTTTCATTATCCTAATGTGCCTATTTATGTGGACTCATGTGGATTTATGTGGACCGCCTCCTTGGTACAATGGTTAACGCGTGAGCTTAGAACGAGGGGTCCTGGGTTCGATTCCAGGTGGGGACGCACAAAAAAAAAATGTCTCGGTCTGGCAGGACACAGAGGGCTGATCACCTACTTGTCCATAAAGAAAATCGATCAGTGAAACAGATGTATATCATCTGCCCCATACCCCACTAGGGAACACGGGACTTCACTTTTAATGTGCCTATTTAAAATTGTATTAGTTGGAATTAAATGTCTTTGTTAGTGTTGTAAATGAATTTTGATTAAACGTACATTTTTTACTAGCTGCGCCCGCGGTTTCCGCGCGTCAGTCCGTATCCCGGAGGAATATCGGGATGAAAAGTTGATGTGTTATTCCAGTTGTCCAGCTATCTTCGTACCAATTTCATTGCAATCGGTTCAGTAGTTTTAGCGTGACAAACATCCATATATACATCTATACTTGCAAACTTTTGCGTTTATTATGTTAGAAAGATCTATCAAATAAAAATAAGTAGTTGTTGCCTCCTGTCTATCTGTTATTTACTTATCGGCTCTGCTCATTAATTTACACCTGGCTTCGCTCGTGTGTGATTCAGATTGTACAAGCATCCCTATATTATATAACCCTAAAATATATAAAATTGCAAAAAGTCATTGGGCATATCATGTCAAATAGTCATTGGGACCCCATTCAAAAAAGTCTGGTCACAAGACCCAAATTGTTATTTAATATTTCACCAGATACATCCCTTTGAAGTTTGTTTATCGTCTCAGAAGTTTCACGACTTCACCAAGGTTTCTTTATAAAATTACTAGCATTCCGCCCGCGGCTTAGCTCGCGTAGTCACGGGTAAGATAGACTCGGAGAGTTACCGACAAAGTTCCCGTTCCCGTTAGATTTCCGGGATAAAAACTATCCTATGTCCTTTCTCGGGTCTAAAACTATCTCTGTACCAAATTTCAACATAATCGGTTAAGCCGTTCTTGAGTTATAAATAGTGTAACTAACACGACTTTCTTTTATATTAAAATTATATATCGGCTTATGGTGCGAAACTGGACAAGACCTTACCCAGACCGTGTGTACAGACGAAACATTTTTTATTAATAAGTGGAAAATACAGAGTGTTATAAAAATTCATCTGGTTCCATTTTACCATACAAACATGGATATATAACTAAACATCATATTTATGCAAGGAAGCACGAATCGTCCTTTTTCTTCCAGTTTCGGAAAACTATAACGAAAAATACTCAATGAATCATATTAAATACCCAATTTTACAAATAAATACAAAGACTGATTAGACGCTATAAATTTTCTCGTCACATCCCCATTGTAGAGGGAGCCGCGGTATTTAACTGTATCAATAAAATAATTATCCAATCAAGAACCAATTTACTGGGATCGCTCTAGCCCTCTCTCTCCCACTTGTGAACTTTAGTACTTCCATCTCGCTCTACAGCCGAGGACGGTGACACGACCGTCTGTGGTAAGAATGCTATCATAATGCTTTAACAATTTATTGTTTTTATTTTTAGAATAGTTTGTTGTAAGTTTTTCAATGTATTGTAAAGTATTCCAGAAATAGAGAATACGTTTTTAAATCAATTGATATTTTTAAATGTAATAAGAAATGATGTAGTGCTTTGAATTTTTATAAATATTTAGTATTTTATGAGAAAGAAGTAAAGGGGTTAACATAGACATTCTAGGGTATACTTTTCCAGCAAATGTAAGGATATGGATATATACTTGTTGTCAAATTTGTAGTCTTATGGCTCGATTGTCTTCATTATTTAATTTTAAATATGACGTATTTTTAAGGATAAACACAGCTAAATTTCAATAGCTTTAACCGACTTAAAAAAGGAGAAAGTTACCAATTAGACTATTTTTTTTTATTTTGGCTTTGTTACCTCAGAACTTTTGACTGGCTGAACTGATTTTGATATTCCTTTTATATGAGAGCTGGTGCTTCCCGTGTGTTGCGTTAAGGCGCTTACCATCAGGCGAACCGCCAGCTCATTTGATCGCTTTGAAATAAAAAATATTTATATTCGTGGTTCAGACAAAGTTTAGGCGTTTTTAATTGTCGTTTATATTAGTTTTTTAAGAACAATTATATCATAACTAGCTGTTGTTGTGCTCATGTGGCTGTTGCCCTCAGATTCGCCCGCGCGATGTTAATAAATTTTCAGGGTACAAACTTTCATCTATTTTAAATCCCATTGGGGGTAGAATTTATCAAAATCTATTCTTAGCGGATGCGTACGTCATAACATCTGCATGCCAAACTTCAGCCCGATCCATCCAGTGGGCTGTGATGATAGATCACTATATCAGTTAGTCCCCTTGAGTAATATATATTTAGATGTAATAAATTGATTTATCCATTTCATTGCATTAAATAAGTTTTACGAAAACCCATGAATTGTGTTTACATAACCTCATACTTCCCGCTTCCTTTTCTTTATGTCTATTTTATCTTCGAAGTGCTATAAAAAGATAAAACGAATCTGAGCTGTCGTTTTGACGGGTTCCCACTCTATAAATAGAGCACGCCCGCATCACGGCTCTGTGGTTTGAATATAATGTTTTTAACATTTATGGCGGAATATTTATACGGGCGAAGTAAATATTAAACCCGCACTTATCCCGAACCATATATACCAAATATACCGAAGTAAATCCCTACTAAAATTATAAATGCGAAAGTAACTCTGTCTGTCTGTGTGTTACGCTTTTACGCCTAAACCATTAAACCGATTTTGATAAAATTTGGTATGCAGATAGAACTGAACTTGGGAAAGGACATAGGTTACTTTTTATCGCGAAAAAAGGGTAGAAAGGGTTGAAAGAGGGGATGAAAGTTTTTATGAAAGTTCGTTACTGTCAAACCAATTTTGATGAAACTTGGTATGATGATGGTGCTAAAGGTGAGAAAGAACAAAACATACTTTTTAATGCGAAGAAAATACTCCTTGCCATGTCGCGCGATATAAGCGAATTCTACGCGGGCGAAGCCGCGGGCGAAAAGCTAGTATTAAATAAGTAATGAATGAACGAATTGTGAAAGTAAAGAAGACTGCGCATCGAGAACTTTCGACAAAATATTGTACAAAAGGGTCATTAATTTGGGTCCCATACAGTCATATGGGAGAGGACCCAAATTATACATTGACCAAATAACCCCATGATGAATAAATGATAGATGAAATAAATTATTTCCTATCACACACAAAATGAATCACGTAAATCGGTTGAAAATCTATTGGATCAAATTATCGAGTCATCATCAACATCAGCAGCCTATATGTTCCCACTGCTGGGACACAGGCTTCAGGGTATAGGTTCAGACCAAAATAGCTGGCCGAGTGCGGATTGGCAAATGTCACATGTCGTCGAACTTTTGATTCTTGGACATGCCGTCTGGTTCTCAACATGTCAATTTTAACTCCGAGGTCCTCACCAATGAGTCTCAACTGTTTTATACATAACTAGCAAGCTCGGCGAACTCTGTTACGCCAATTTTCTTTGCTATAAACCTCAAGGAGCGGGCTCCTTGAGGTTTATAGCAAAGACCTTTCCAACGAATGCAAACCCGTGGAAATCGGTTCGTGCGTTCTGAAGTTATAGCGTCAGGAAGGAAAACCCGACTTAATTTCATATAGTAGACATCGTATGACAGAATCAAAAAAGAAATACGTCGAATAGAATCTTCGTTCTGGGAACGTTGTTTGATAACAGCTTTGAAGAGCAATTCAAACGAAGTTGGAAATTGCTAGAATGCTGTTTGTTACTATAATGATAAAGTGAGTGACATCACGAATACGCAAAACGCACAGGATTTATTTACAAACACTATTTCCATACAACAACATTCGTACATTGTACGAATGTTTGCAAGCAAGTGACCCAGCTGATGTTTATTTAATCCTACTAATATTATAAATGCGAAAGTTTGTAAGGATGTGTTTGTGTTTGTTGCTCTTTCACGCAAAAACTACTGAACTGATTGCAATGAAATTTGGTGCGTAGATAGCTGAACGACTGGAATAACATATATGTAGGCAACTTTTTATCCCGATATTCCTACGGGATGCGGACTTACGCGGGTGAATCCGCGGGGCGCAGCTAGTCGTTTATCAAAATGTCTTAGGAAATTTTAAGTTATTTTGCCTTTTATCAGTAATTATTAATAAAAAAACTTTCAGTGTTTGATAGCCCATTTATTGCGGAAAGCCTTATATGTATTACGGGCAAAGCCAGGGCGCACCGCCAGTTATCAAATACAAGATATTAATTATTCTAGGTTATTAACAGCTTAGATTTATTTTTGCTTAAGGGGTTGCCGGAAAAAAAAAACTTAAAGCGATAAGGCCATTATAAATAAATTTAAACTGTAGGAATCATAATATGGACAGTGTATTAGGCGAAAAGCACATAACTCTGTTAAACCATATACCAC
This sequence comes from Zerene cesonia, assembly GCF_012273895.1. NCBI lineage: Eukaryota > Metazoa > Arthropoda > Insecta > Lepidoptera > Pieridae > Zerene > Zerene cesonia. Next base: position 7,209,073 of record NC_052121.1, on the reverse strand, counting down.
TATACATACAAGGATACTTCTTCAACAATGATTTGTTTTAATAAACATACATATACCAACTAAAAAATTCTCATTCATCTCTCTCTTCCTTCAGTCTCTCTATAATTAATAAAAATCAATATCATTCAGCAAACGAATCCAGGTCGCACAGCTAGTATCAGGCATAGACAGCACGAGCTAGCGGATAGCAAAGCGAAGCACCGTTATCACGCAGTTTGCAACTGCGACGGTCGTTGGCCCCGAATTGGCGGACAAATCACAGATTGGGATGTGTCAGGGCTGAGCGTTGTGGGTTTAGTGCGTCTAGGATTTAGTATGTTTCAGTGAGCTAGGTTTGGTGTAGGTTTTTTAGTGATTATAGAAATTTTTCAAATGCGAGTTTTTCATATTGTTTGTGGTCTCCTCGTGGCCACGCTCGCTGTTAAATGTTCGAAACGTCAGGTTATATAATATAATGAATACAACGAGGTTAAAATCCGTTAAAAAGTCTTCTTTCTGTGTGTGAATTTCTTAATGTAAAATCAAACAAGAACCACTAGGTTTATAAGTGTTTTGGATAAGCAGAACATGTTTTGCCGTGAAATGGTTGTGACTGATTTCGTAAATACCTTGCTAGTTAACATTTTACCTGATTGCCTGAGAGAGATCATTTCCAAGTGATAAGGCCGCTCAACAAATTGCACAAAAGCCCAAAATGTAAGGTTATTTTTTGTACAATTTTGTTGAATAATAAATAGATAAAAATAAATATTGTTTCTGTTAATATGATGCTGTAACCTCAATGTTAAGAAAAAAAATCTAATTTCAATGTTTACAGCAATTACTTTCTTATAATTGTAAAGTACTCCACCAGTAATTTATCTAATTTAACCCCATGCCAAGTATGTTTGCCCTCATAGGAGGCCTGTGTCCCAGCAGTGGGAACATATATGGGCTGATGATGATGATGATGAAGTATGTTTGCAATTGAATGTTCCTGCTATTAAAAGACAAATTAGATGGTTTTTTGGACTTTTTTTAGATTTATTTTATACACATTACATTGAAGCATTTTTAGCAGAGGTCTGCAATTCAATTTTTTATTGTTCTACCTTTAAAGAAGTTTAGACCGATACCATAAGTGAAGAAAGCTATTATATCTATAAAATATTACAATGATTATATTCTTGAATTATCAAAAATAAGCGTAAATTAATTTTAGTAAACTTAGAAAACATAACTTCGTTTATACCTACTGGGTTTATGTGTCCATATCGTTTTGGTACGCAGTATAATAAAAATAGATGAATAATCTACATATGAAAATAACGAGTTGTATAAATAAGTAGATATACTGTGACTTTACCAGCCTAAATATTTATTATAAACTTTGCCTGCGGCTTCACTCGTTTATACTCGTAATAGCGGCAGCCGTTCCCCTTACGAATTTCCATTTCCGATATCACTCCAATAATTCCAATTGATCAATCGACGTCATAACATTTAAATAGGTTTCATGTTTCTGCGGAAACGAACGAACAGACTAACAGGCAGATAATAATTAGTTCGAACTGTCTATCATGAAAGAATCCTACTAATATTATAAATGCGAAAGTTTGTAAAGATGTGTGTGTGTTTGTTGCTCTTTCACGCAAAAACTACTGAACCGATTGCAATGAAATTTGGTACGCAGACAGCTGGACAACTGGAATAATATATAGGCAACTTTTTATCCCGATATTGGGGTGAAACCGCGGGGTACAGCTAGTATTTTATATAGCAAATATGATTGAATTAAACATTTTTATAATATTAATGAAAATAATAGATACCTACTACTGTAATAAGGTTGCGACTTTCATAAAGGACAAATATCCATTTGCGGGGCTTAAATCCTGTTTCTTAATCTAGGGCTGTAACATCATTTTATTTAGGTATCGTTGATTATTAGTTACAGACACTCAATTTCTCATAAAGTATGTTAATGTATCAATCAATTTTAGAGCAAGTGAAACTATCAGATTTTAAATGTACAATATTTAAAATAAAACGCATTTTAGATGGTTTAAAATACCAAAATATTCATGAAATACAAATATTTAAAATCGGTTGATAATATAGAAGTATTACAATAAAATTATTTTACAAATTAGCAAATGTCAAAGCAGAATTTCTACAAAATTTTCGCATTCACACATTAGCTAACATATAAAACAAAATTAGGACGCAGACAGACGTACGGTACGATTTTGTGACATCAAATACTGAATACATAGAATATTAATAAAAACTGTGTCAGAGCCAGCCCTATTGATGTAGCAATTGCTTACAAAGAGCGGTCAACGTACCGCGTGTCACGGCATGGCGCGCACTAATGCGCTTACATTACTGCGTATTCCAACCACTTTAATGAGACCCCTGTTTTATCAAACAGAACACCCGCTACACCCACGCTGCTGTGTGGAAAGCGCGCGGCGGGAGGTCTTAATAATCTGGACTTGTCAATGCAGCTTACTTTTTCAAACCATTCCGTGAAGACCCCTGGTTTGTAAATATCAACACCGCTTCGTCCGGTGTTTTCTAGGAACGAGCGGGGCGGGGAGGGTCATGGGATTTTGGTTGTCGCAGATTGCTAGTATTGCGCTAACACAGCTATTTGCTGAGGTTTCGTATTCATTTGTTTATATTTTCACGTGTCTTTTTCGACGTTTCGGTGTGAATTACATTGTTTAAAAACGTTCTTCTTTGTTAAGTGAATAATAATTATTATAATTATGGTAAAAATACATAAAAATAAGGGATCGTAATATAATTGTAGATATGTTTATGGGCAATTACTTATACAGTTAACTTTATGAAGAAGTAGGTTTCAAACTCAAACTCAAACATTTATTTATTGAATTTGACTTCTTAAAGAATCATTTTTGAGAAGTTATTACACATTTTAAAGATTTACGGTTCGGAAAGCAGTTTCTTTATAGAGGAGCCGGCAAGAAACTCTGTATTTACTCTTTTCCAATTATGTCAATTTTATATTTTAATACATAGGTAATATGTATACATAATATCAGGCAAACAATATAGTACTATATTGTTTGCCTGATATATATCTATACCGAATATATCAGAGAGAAGCAAGGTACAAATATTTAAATGATCACGAATTGCAGATAATGCATACGTATCTCATGCTTAAGAAATCCCTGCTTTTAATAATATTCTATCTGTCTGTCTTATCTTCATACCTAATCCACTGAACGGATTTGGATGAAATTTGTTACAAATATAGCTTGAGATATGAGAAAGGAGACAGTTTCAATCCCGAAAATTCCATAACGAAAACTACACGAGTGAAACCCCGGGACTGTCTATATTTTCCGTGAGAACGCGGGTGCAGCCGCGGGCGAAAGGTTGTTTAATATAAAATTTTTTTACTACAACATTTGATATATACGGAATCACGCAATAGGAAAGTTTACCTTACGATTCCGCCAAATTTATCACTTATAAGCAAACTAGCTTTTGGCCGCGGCTTCGCACGTTAAATGCGTAGTAGTTTAATAAATGTCATTATACATATAAACCTTGCTCTTGAATCACTTTATCTATTAAAAAAAACCCATCAAAATCCGTAGCGTAGTTTTGAAGATAAACATAAAATAAAATAAATAAAGAATTTTTTATTTTATATAAAAAGATAAGCATACATATGTACAGACAGACAAACAAATGCGACGGCTTGACTGATGAAATTGACGAAAAAACAATCAGTAGGCAAAAATAATTTTGTTTTCTTTTATTATTAAAGCAGTTACATTATCTAATATTCTGACAGCGGCTTCTCTCGCTTATTTAAGGAAATTCCAATAGAAATTATATGAAACTAGCTTCCCGCCCACAGCTTCGCCCGCCTCCGTATTATTCTTACATTTTAAACCTTCCCTGGACTATTCAGAATGCCCCAAAAACATGATTATAAAAATCAGACCAGCCATTCTCAAGTTTTTGTGAGACTAACGAACAGCAATAGATTTTTATACATAAAAAAAAGAAAATAAGTACTATATTATAATACCGCCCCGGTTTTGCCCGTGGGTATACTCATAGCTTCAGCACTCAGCGATCACGTTTCCATCACAGGTCCAGTTTTTCCTGAGATAATCCCTTTTAACAAACAAACAAATATACTCTTCAGCTTTGTATTATTAGAGATATATATTCGTATTAGTATAGATATTAGATTCTTTTCCTTTTATACATATACTATCCCGGCTTTTCCCGGGTACATACATCCCAAATCAATCAGTGAAGATGCAGCTTTCGAATGGTGAAAGAAATTTTGAAATCGGTCCAGTAGTTTTTGTGTGAAAATATTACAAACATACAAAAATATAAAAGGTTCCTTTTTTTAATATTAGTAATAGTATAGTATTATATTATCTGTGATACTAGTAAAGATTCGCTTTATCAGTTACCCTCATTAACAAACTTGTAAAAAAAATTAATCCAATACTTCGTTAGAAACCCAAAATAGCAATATCAAAGGAAGATGTGACTCCCTCGGGGAGCTTCCCTCAATCCGATAGAGATCGAACCCCAACCCTCGCCGATTATTCGTTAATTGGCTAAGTACTCTTTGCATTCAACAATTATCCCTGAATTTCGCTAATGCCCGATTGATTTGTCGAAAAGAAAAACTGGTTTACAGGTTCGTTTTAGGTCTTTTATATTTTCTCTGCTTTCAATAGATATTTATTTAGTGTATCGAAACATAAATTTATCCATCGTTTCCTATTATAATTATACGAAAGTCGAAATACTTTTGTCACTATTATGTTTCTAGGTTAATTTCACGAAGCTTATTGAATTAGTATGTCTGGTAGAATAGTCGGAAATATTAACATATATTATTTGTTTAAATTAATTTCTATTTGATTAAAGCTGAGGTGACATCGACATTTTAAGCTGAATGAAACATAATACTGGTATCTATCTACCAGTACCATAACCAAAAGAAATAATAATACTGTGATCTACAGTATTATTATTTCGTTTGGTTTATGGGCTTTTTCTGTGATCATAATAGATTAAGATCTTCCCTATAGAGAGAGATTATGCATTATGCATATTTTGAGTATATATTAAATCTTTATTACATAAAATTGTGCAAGAAAAACGAAGCGATGAATGTTTAAATTGAAAATTAAATCGTAAAACAAAATTATTTATGTACTAGGAGATAAACATATATGTGTATGTTTATTTATTACTAGCTGTTTGCCCCGGCTCTGCACGGTACATCTATAGCCTGTCACACAGTGAAGGTGCAACTTTCTAGCGGTGAAAGAATTTTTTAAATCGATCCAGTGGTTTACGTGTAAACGTTACAAACATACAACAATACAAAGGTTTTCTCTCAATAACAATTGTGTAGATACAATTTCGATAGTTTTCATGTATGTTTGTTCATCGCAAAAAGTACTCAATCACGATTGAAATTTGTAATACAAAACAGTGTTGTGATTTGGGATGGGTTGCTACTTTTAATTGGGAGCCACGATTGAAATGACAAGCACAATACAGCTTTGAATATTAACTTGTTGTTGACCTTATTCTCTTTTTTCACTTTACTGCTTAGATTGTATTTAGTAAGCTGTAAGTTTTCTTTTAATTAAATGAATAAATAAATATGGACAGAGCAGAACAGTATGTCATGAATCCTACTAATCCTACTAAGCTATCCTACTTCCTACTAATATTATAAATGCTAAAGTTTGTAAGGAACTGTGTGTTACTCTATCACACAAAAACTATTGAACCGATTGCAATGAAATTTGGTTCGTAGACAGCTGGACAACTGGAATAACATATAGGCAACTTTTTATCCCGATATTCCTACGGTATACAGACTTACGCGGGTGAAACCGCTGGGCGCAGCTAGTATCAAATATTTTTCTTACAATTACTATTTATAGTAGAGGTTTTTTTCTATAATATTTTTTTGTTTTATGTTGAAAAGGAATAATCACAGAAAGTAGATTTTGATATAATCAAATATTTAATTGTCTCTTCGCGCTTAATACAGTTAGATATGCTAGATTCAAATAGGTACATGGCATATTTCTATTATTGAAATCTAGAATAGATATAGTTTATCTCGAATTTTAAAGCAAAGATTCAAAATAAATGACATCGCACATAAATTGTGAACAATAGGTAATTACGAAATATCCATAGAGTGGAGAATATTATGCAAGAAGAAAATCTAGAACTTTCCAAAGGTAAGGGTTTCATAAAAGAAAAACAAGTAACAAAAACCCAACATGTGTTACAAGTTCTTGTGTTATGACGTCACCAAACATAATCGTGACATCCAAAGATCCCATCTTAATTAAATATTAAGTATGTTTCCCATCACAAATCACGAGCTCAGCGAGAGTGCTGTCAAAATATAAATAAAGGCGCCTTCACACAACCAAATAAAGGGGCTTACAGACAGGAAGAGCGTCGCGTCCAGGCTTAATGGATTTATTTAGATGTCATTTTTTATGTGGGCGGGGGCTCTCGCTTTGGGCTGTCTGAATGGCCTTAATGTGGATATGCCTGGCTTATTTTATTATTCTGGTGAAAAATAAAGTTTATTTGGCGATTGTACCTTATATAATAACAAATGTTGAAAATTATTAATGTCACGTTTGGATATATCAGAAAAAGCTATTAATACGGATATTAAACAAAATTTGTATCGTATGGCCACTAAATAATAGAATACTAAATACTCAGATCGACTTTTCTAGCACATATATCGCTAGTCAAAAAGCAAAATAATTTCCGATAAGTACATAATGAAAGAAACCAATTGTCAGCCGCAAATTAACTCCCATTTGTGTTCCCTAAATTCGTAAAAGGACATCATTTTGTAATTTGAAATTAATTGATAAAAGTGCCCATGGATTGAGATGATACGAAAACAATTATTATAGTCTGTTCTTTGCATTTTATTAGTTGTATTTAGTGTTGTTTCTAAGTGACATGTTGTTTCTTTAAAATACTCATAAAAGTCATATACAAATTATTAAATTTACGAAAAGCACTAGAATATCCACAATTTCCTTTCTTTAATAATTGTAAGCCCTCTGTTATCCCTTGAACGCGTGTTCCATCTCAGTAGGCGCGGCCCGTGTGTGCGTGAACCCTCAACACATGCACAAACTAATGCATTTTAAACGCACACATGCGTACAAAGCTTATCACAAACGTATCAACTGCGCACGTGTTACGCTTGTGTGCGTGACCGTTGAATATTAATGCATTTCAAGTGTGTAATTACACGCGTTCTGTACGTTATATGTATGTGTGCGTGACCCGACATTGGTATTTTGATTGGTCATGCATTTTACGTGTTTATGAGCGAGATACGGCATCTCCTGTGGGCCATGAACGTAATTTATCGTGATATCGCTACCTAAGGGTATGGTGAGGTAATGATAACGGATCGTACGTCGTGTCGGGTGCGATATCGTGTCGCAACGGAAATGTAGTTGATGATAAGTGGGTCGTTTAGTTAGTGATTGAGTTGGGTAGGTATATTTGTTACTTTAAAACGACTTTCTTTCTTTCTTTCTTTCTTTCTAATAGCTTCTTAAAATATTCCGTCTATTTGATTTTGGAAGTCGGTTAAAATTATGTTTCAACTAGTGGCAGGAAAGATAGACCCGGGGTTTTCCTCGCATGTACCCGTACCCGTGGGATTTCCAGGATAAAAATGTTTCTTATGTCCTATGTCCCTCCCCCGGTTTTAAGCTACCTCTGCACAAATTTTCAGCCAAATCGGTTAATCTCGGTTAATTAATTCTCAACCAAGTGCAAAACACCTATTTCATGGAAAACAAGCTAAATATTAAATTAATGGTTTTAGTTGGAATTGTTAGAAAATAAATCGAAAACTCCAGCCTTCAGGCTCAGGTTGAAATGAAAAAATAAAGCGAAGAGACAGTTTCGGGCTTTAATAAAGTCACATATTCATTTGAAATATAGTTTACTATGTTACTATGACACTATATTAATATGTGGGAGTCGCACGCTTCGTGACGAATTGGGCCAGCTCGCACCGTGAAATAGAAGCATACAATTTCAGGCTACATGTAGTGCACGCGAGCAAATCCGTGAATAAGTAGATAGTGAGTTATAAATAAAACCCTTTTTAATTTATGTTACTTACGGTCAATCAATACTCTGAGTTTTTATTCTAAAATTCACCTACAATCATAATTTTTTTAAGTCGATAAAACGATTAATTTCAATGAAAAACGATTTATTAATTTTATTATTCTATATTGTTGTTTTTTCTTTAATATGTTTAATTCTATAACTGTGTGGGTTTTCTACCGATAGGCGTGTTTTTTATGTTTGATAGGAAATTGTTGTCTATTGGTCCCATTTTAGAATCTGGAGCGGTACCTGCCAGGGACGCCGGTGCCTTTGTTGTAGATAACATTTAAACAGTAGTTATATTAGATTCAATTGTAACGATTCCGTTTACAACATTCCTGCATATATTTTCTCTTAAAATTATTGATACGAAACGACTGGTAAAAACATTTTATTATTTTTATTACAACCAATTCTGCCTTAGTACTCCTCAGTCTATGTGTAACCCAACCAATAAACTACCTAGTAAAATCTATATTTAACCTAACCAACAGTACAGTAGCAGATATTTACACAAGTCTTACAATTTCATCACGCCGCAGAGCTGGCGCCGGCGCGTCATCAAAATCTCATTTACCTACCCGAACTAAACTCAAATATTTACGTCTTCTTGTGAGGCATGGACATTAGGTTCGCATGAAATACTAGAAATTTTCAACGGATCCTTACATAATAGTTGGTTTCTGGTTTATTGTGATAAATTGACTCTTGATTGGAGAAGCTATCTTCTGCTTTTCTATGTAGTATTCGTAATATGAAATTGCTGTGATCCAATGTTAAAGGTATTTGTAGTTTCTAATTTTCTTGAATAACTAGATATCCTTAGTAAATATATTTTATATAACCGATTTTCATTGAATCTTTACAATTTGTTAAATATACATAAAAGTTAATCCAATTCAATAAATAGAATAATATAAAGAAAACCATGATATCATACTACGTATCTTTTTAACACACACAGACTAACATGTAGATTTGCTTATTATCCAATAACATAAATTCATATAACAGACGTGTCATAATCTTGTTTTTAAGTCGGTTACAACTCGATCTTATCTAACGTTGCATCCATCCATAATTGATGAATACCTCAACAGACCTAATTTAACGGAATTTCATTCAAGTAAAACTATGTTTTTATTAACGGATTCCAGCTGAAAAGTAGTTACAATGTAGTAAAGAGTTAATGTAATAATTCGGGCATTTGGATTTTATAATAATACTGGAATTTTCCACAGGATACGTGGAAACTAAGGATAGAGGACGTGCTTAGAAAATTTTTCACGCATGAATAATCTTATCAACTACTAGCTGCACGCCCCGGCTCCGCCCGAGTAGTCTAATCTTTTAAGTTGTAAACTGCACATAGTGTGCAAATTTGATAAGTTACTTGTTGTTCAGTCGTCAAGAAGTCCATCGCGGACAAGCAATGTGACACTTAATTTACATATATTGTTATTTTTATTTTTATTTACGTTTTATTCATCATCATCATCATCATCAGCCCATATATGTTCCCACTGCATGGACACAGGCCTCCTATGAGGTTTCAGGCCATAATGGCCAAGTGCGGGTTGGCGGATGCCCCATGTCGTGAAACGTTTGATTGTGACGGGTTAATTCGAAAAATAGTTCAACCAATTTCATGTCTTCAATGAATAGCAATACAAGATTTATTATCAAAAATTCGTGTGGACATATTAACGGTGTGACTCGTCCTGGCTTCGCCCGGTTTAGCCCGGGGTAAATAAATATATAACAGCTTTATAACGGCGAAAGAATTTTTGTAATCGGTCCAGTAATTTTTGTGTGAAATCATTACAAAATAAAGGCAGTAATATACGTGAAAAAAACACAACTTTTGTCAATTTTGACAGCAGATTGCTGAATAATATAGCAGAATATTTGAGGATGCTTTATGTCTTACAGGAATTTTAAGTATTATAACAGCAATTTAATATATCGTGATTACTCTTTTCTCCTTAGGCCAAAGTTTCTTACTTAAATCTTTAAATATTCAAAATCGTGGCAGCAGGCCTGGTAGATTAAGCTTAGAGTGGTGGATACTTGGATCAATACGAGATAATTATAATTCAATTGCTTTACTTACAACTTAATATTACTTCTACTATCTTTTGAATCGCAATTTGGAATAATCGCAGAATAGGACAATATTCTGGTGCGTATTTGTGGCATATAAAAATAAATCTATGAGTATTAGGTGAGCCCGATAATTTATTATCAATTCTTTATTAATTTCGTATTGTTGTAATTTTGTTGTTGGGCACTTGCTCGTGAACGTTAATTGATAGGCAACTTACGTAAGTAGGTATTGAGCAGTGTTTTCTGTATCTACTCTAATATTATAAACGGGATTCTTTTGTATGTTTGTAAGGTTTTCACGTAAAAACCATGATCCAATTTCAAAACTTCTTTCACCATTGGAAAGCTGAAACTGAGTGATGTACGCTATATATGTACCACGGGCGAAGCTGGGGCGAACAGCTAGTGATAGTTATATTTACGAGCTCTTCTGTTATTCCGATAGGAATCGGACTAGATGATAGTAGCATAATTTTTATTTAGTAAGAATTTTTTTGAACATTCTTGAAGAAATATATACATATGATAACGATATAGAATATGACTTATAGTTTATTATATATTTTCACCGACATATCAAAAAGGAAGGATGTTCTCTATTCGATTGCGTGTGTTTTTTTGGCTGTGTTACTCAATAAGTCTAGGCTAGGCTAGATTAAATACCTAAAGACGTCATTCTTATTGTGCTTTATAGGGATTTGTTGTCATTTGGTCCTATTATACTATTATTATGTATTTGATGAAATTTTTGTAATTTTCTGATATAAATAATATTTTAATCGATTTCATACTCAAATATTAGTTGACTATCATATTTTATCTATCGCATACTCATATTATTTGACTATAATAAGAAAACAGAAACATCTTCCCATATATTATCTAATAATTATTGTGCCCAATTATGCAGAAATACTATCCGACCGACCGAACCGAGGTTCGTCGGGTCACCCACCAAACAATATTCGCTCAACGTTTCTAACAACTAGCGAGTGAGCAGGATAGCAATATAAGCCTAAGTCCAATCATATCGGATCCAACGTTGCCAGTCCGCTTCGTCAGTGCGAGACTCGTGTCGGTCTGAAACAGTCGTATTTATAATGAGTTCCCGAGAGAAGGCAATTCTAACTGAATTCATAAAACTATATAAAAACCTTTCCTGCTTATGGGATACTACAAATTCTACGTATCATAATAAGGAAGCTCGCACACACGCGTACAATATTCTTTTAGAGAAATATAAAGAATACGATGAGGAGGCCACGTTTCCGATTTTAAGGAAACGAATAGATAATATGAGAACTTGCACTAAAAGAGAGTATCGAAAGGTAATTTTAGATAATTACGTATTCAAAAATTTTGAATATTTTGTTTTTTTTTTTTATTGTAAATGAAATACTTTTTTAGGTATTAGCTGCAAAAATGAAAGGTGAAGATTACAAGCCGACGTTATGGTATTACAAATTGTTTTCCTTTCTGTTTCACCCGGAAATAGATGCGAAAAGTGATGCCGAATCGGAAACGTATAACAGTGACGATTGTACCGATACGCATGAAGTTAGTATTTTATCGCATATTATGTATTTGTAATATACAGTTTCGTGTTATGTTATTAAGGTTTAATTTTCCTTAATTATTGTATAATAAATAATGCTTATTTTTCTTTCAGGAACTATTATTCCATTTACAAAGCGACAATTCGATACCGGCGAAAAAGCAAAGACTTTCGGAAATTTACATAAAAGAAGATGGGCCTAACGAGAATTCGATAAATCGTTCAGAGATTGAAAATACGTCATCTCACGACCTCGAGGAGGCTGCGTCGTTTGGACGCACTATCGGCTTACAATTGAATAAATTGGACCGTTTTCAACGCATTATAGCAGAGAAACTTATATCAGATGTCATATTTAGCGCTAGACTGAATAAATTGAGCGCAGAATCAACCATACATTTATAGGAATGTTTTTACGTAGTATAAGTAAATATGTTTTTGAACACTAAAGATTTTATTTTTATTTTAAAGTTTAGTCCACCATACTTCTGTAATTTATTTATTACCATATCACGGAAGCATGATACAAAATTATACATCTTATACGGATACGCTGACATATAAAAAAACATAAATTAATAATAAGTCATGCTTACTTTCACGCTTCGTTTTATAATGATCAAGCGATAATTTAAACATATTTATTATAATTATATATATCATTGATATATAAAATCAACTAATGGACATTGTATCTTTATCTAAAAGTAAAGTGCTGTCAGATGGCAAATTTCGGTTGTCGGGCGCGGTTCGTGGCCGACAAACCAACCGGTGCGGTCGTGACATGCCACGCTGAACGCAACTTACTAGGAGACCATGAAACTATAGGAGTCAAACATTTCCGACCGACCAATTACAACGACCCTCCCTGCCCGGAGCAAAGCCGTATAAATGAATGCGTCGAAATGCCGCCACTCCCTTTGCACGGAGTTCTTGTAAACTGGTTATTTCGCTATCGTGTTTGTGAATTCTCAATTGAACTCCCGTGCCCTCCGGCGCGCTCTAAAAACAGAACGTACGAAGTGAACGCTGCCAGTTAAATTAGGATCTTATGGACTGGTTTTTTGACTCGTTTCATTTATCGATAAAAACGACGCAGTTTAAATCCTGTAGTTGTAGTACACGTATAACGATTTAATTAGGAAAAGCGTAACGGGATTGGGTTTTATTTGATATTTAACTACGTACCTTTTTAATCCAATTCCAAAAAGTGATTTTTTGTATGATTTTGTGCATTTTTTTTTCATAAAAACTGGTTTCCATGCAAAGTCGAGTAGCCTATGCTGTTTGCTGAAAGAATACCTTTAATTCTCATGATTAGAGAGAATACGAGTAATGAAGTTAAGTAAATAAGATTTAAAAGAAAAATTAGGAGTTATGAACACGTATTAAATGTAATAATGCTAATCATAATGACAAAACTTTTTGATAAATACTATTATTGCTTTAACGATAGGAACGGATCGAACGTTATTGCGAGTATACTAAGGGTTTTATGCATATGAATAAGGGTAATCCGAAAAATTTGATACCAACACGAATCACAACTTCCACCGGCCAATTATTACCTAAAAACAAAATTAAAAAGCTATTAGCTAAATCAAAGATGATTATTGCAAGAAGAGGCATCGTGAAATTTTACAACTCGATATCATCGTATTTGTTATGTTAATAGTTAATGTAAATTATTATTTTTCTTAAATGGCAACTCTCGATCCACTGAGAACGGATTCTGCCAGTAAATTATTCTGCACTAGCTGCGCCCCGCGGTTTCACCCGAGTAAGTCCGTATCCCGTTGGAATATCGGGATAAAAATTTGCCTATATGTTATTCCAGTTGTCCAGCTGTCTTCGTACTAAATTTCATTGCAATCGGTTGAGAAGTTTTTGCGTGAAAGAACAACAAACACACGCATCCTTACAAACTTTCGCATTTAGAATATTAGTAGGATGAAGCATTTCAATGCTATAAAACCAAAAATTTAAAATAGTTTCTGGCATTAGAAGTTTTAATCTCACTTAATATTACGAATACAAAAATGTATTAGTACGTTTATTTGTTACTTTCTTTGTTTTTCTTTCGCATCCTTTATCTTATAAAACTAATTAGGATTTCCAAGATTGAATCATTTTCTTTCGTATACTCGGTATAAGAGAAAATGAGACTATTTAGTTGGTTCTATCAACTATCATCTATCTTATATTATATTTAATTTTTAATACTAGTGTGGGAGTCGTGTACGCGAATGGGCCAGCTCGGACCGGAGAAGTACCTCCACAGAAGATCGTCGTAAAATAGTAACATACTACTGTATTTTGTTCGATGAATAGAGATTATCGGTATCCTTATTCACGTAAGTTGTCTTCTTTAAAGACTGCATGTTATAAGAGTCGGAAAAACCGCTAGAATGTTCCAAAGTTTGACAGTTCGAGTGAAAATTACGCGTGAAACGCACGCTGGAGCTCCGCCAGCAATCAAGGTGGTGGAGATGGTATTTTTGTGGTGGGATCTGCGACAGTGGGATTGCGCGGCTGGAATTAGATCGAAAAGTTTGTCAGAGCACTCCCCATAATATCCTAATATCCTTCTAGTCTTGTTCTTTATTTTCTCCATTAGGTGCCTCTTCGTCTCTTATCACGTAAAAGTTGCAAAGGTATATAACTTCTGCAAATTGTAGGGCGATACTGGTCGCTTAGTATCTGGCGACCCACCAGCTCCTTTGCTGGATATATTTATTTTTAGAATTTGGGCGTCTTTTGTCCAGGTGTAACCTCGGGCAAGAAGCTTTATTCAGACATTATAAGCGGACTAAATTACTATTGATCCATTAATACTACATTTATTACGAAATTTTTCTTTATTGTTTCACAAGTCTTAGACTTTCTGGCAACATAATAATAAAAATGCTCAAATGGTCGTGTATTGCTGATATAGAAACGGATTCAAGTCAATGCAGTTGCCAGAGACAACTATACTTCTTTGTTGTTACATAGTAGTTTATTTATTAACAAGAATTCCGCTCGCGGCTTTGCCCAGTCAATGAATGAAAGAAAACTCCCATTGGAATGAAATGTTTCACTCCGGTAAATAATAGCTCATACCACTCTCTAGCTACCTAACTTTATACAGGGACAAAAAACTTAAATAAAACGCTAAGATGTCTGAATGGCAGATCTATCAACGCATAGACGGAACTACTGAACCGATCGAGCTGATATTTCGCATGCAAATACCCCATATGATGTTGGAAAGGATTTTGATAAATCCTCCGAGAATTTGTTTAGTAAAAGCGGGCAAAGCTGCGGGTAACAGCTAGTCATATTAAAAAAAATTCCGACGTGATAAAACCAGACAAACACACTTACTACTACACTAATAATCCTATCCTACTAGTCCTACTATCCTACTTCCTACTAATATTATAAATGCGAAAGTTTGTAGTTCTTTCGTTTGTTGCTCTTTCACGCTAAAACTTCTCAACCGATTGCAATGAAATTTGGTACGTAGACAGCTGGACAACTGGAATAACATATAGTCAACCGTTTATCCCGATATTCCTACGGGATACGGACTTACGCGGGTGAAACCGCGGGGCGCAGCTAGTGTATAATATTAAGTAAGGAGTAAATAGTAGTTAGAATAAGAATTTGTTTATTTTGTAAGGTCGGTACGTCGGGAGTCGTATCGTCTAGTCGATAGTATCGAAGAAAATTCTAGTTGGATCTATTTAGTAACGGTTATATATAATTTTGGTTATCTGCCCTTCGGAAGCTAAGACTTTTATTTGAGTTAGCGCCACTCGAGTATTATTCGTACCTACTTACATAAGTTCAGTGCAAACAGTTTTGTTTATGATGAATTCAATTTTTATGTTACGTAAACAGAGAAAAAAAGTACATACTTAGATTGTTTAATTCAAACGGACTATTTATGTCGATACTGACAATCGTCAAACATATAACATACTGAAAATTAAAAATAATTTTTATTAACTAGCACAAGAAAAACTCAATACCTAATTATATGATACCGTTATAAATACAATACAGTATTATTTACATATCTCATACAATACATTGTAAACTAAACGGAACAATCAAGTGACCTTATAATGGTCACTGAACCGTAATACATTACCTGCCCTACAGCCTGTACATAAGGTATACCTATTTGTTGCTATTTGCAGACTAATCCCCATCTTTACCTGTCAGCTACATTTTATCTTACGCCCTCGCAATTGCAGACCCTACACGCACACTAACGTAGTTGTTTACGTCAATTTTCTTATCCTTTTTTATAAACAATCGCTTAAAGCGACTGAACACAATGGCGTTTGCTAAACGTTGAAATTGTAAAGCGCTGTTGCGCTGCACAGCGCACTTAAAGAACGGTTTCATTGTATGTGTTAAATCCGATTAAAGGAAAAAGCGTATTCTACGCTGTGCAATGTACGGACCCACAAGCATAGATAATTCCTCAAGCAAAACAAGCGCTGTAAGTTATCAAAGGGATCGATATACATGATGCGATGTTGCCGCACTGGCGCGCTCTTCGTTGTTTGAAATCCCTGGGTCTTTGTACTTGGATGTTCGCGCTGAAAGCGGCGGCATTAACCTGGATTGAATTTTGAATTAATTTAAATTTTAATGTAATTGTACCTTGATTACAGTTCAGCGTTTAGGTACTTAAATGCAAATTAATCAAGAGTAGTTTCACTGAAGTATTCAATTATTTATTCATGAAATATGTACCTATGCAAGATATGAATTTGTGAAATTTAATTAAATTGTTGTGTTTGTTGTGTTTGGAAACATTGTTCCCATTCGCAAAATCAAACAAAAAGGAAATACAAAGCCAAGTAAGTAAGTATTAGTTCGTGTAAAGTGTTAAATTTAAATTTATTTTAGATAAGTGTAACTGTTTATATTGCCTACTTTATTAACTGTATCCTTAAAGATTATAGAATATTTCGTACCCTAAGATAAGAAAATCAATCCGCCATAAGACATTTTACAATGAAGACCTATGCGGGAAACGTCAAAGTTTCATTGTATTTTGAAAGCTGTTAATTAAAATTATATTGAAAGATCAAAATGTTTGTATTTGATATGTAATCAATGGCTCCCCTTTCTACCAATTAACATTCGAAGTTTTCAAATTGTCATTGTAATATAATAAATGCTAAAATCTTGATCGACGAACACTCACGTGGATTTATGTTTGTTACCCGTTTACGTAAAAACCAGTGAACACATTATAGCCCACTTGCAGATACTTCGCAACCCTGGCTTATGTAATACTCTTATACCAATACATCTTAAAAGAAGCCAGGAGAAGAAGGCTAAAGAAATGTCATAAAATATGAATATTTTTTAAAAAAACAATTCAAGGGAGTTATATGCCTATTCATTATTTCTTTCCCCTGTGCTATTTGCGTAAGAGGTATATATTCAAAACAAAGCCATACCATAAGTGGTAGTTGGGTGACAAACTAAGAAACATTTGTAAACCGCGTATCCCTTATCTAAGAATAAGTGTTCACAACCTTTTAAGTTTGTTATTACCATACAGTATAGTATATAGTACCATAGTATACCATACAGTAGTACATACCTATAACAGTTTGATTTTGAGGTGAATAGGTGAATATTTCTTTAGATAGATTCATTATAAAATTACAGTTTAATTAAATAAGATGTTCAAAATCTTCACTTAATCCTTTTCCTATCCTACTAGTCCTGTCCTATCCTATCCTACTAATATTATAAATGTGAAAGTTTGTGAGGATGGGTTTATGTGTATGTACATGTATGTTTTTTACTCTTTCACGCAAAAACTGCTGAACCGATACTGTATACTGTACGTAGATAACTGGACAACTGGAATAACACAGGCAACTTTTTATCCCGATATTCCTACGGGATATAGACTTACGCAGGCAAAACCGCAGGGCGCAACTAGTATACACACTATAATAATATTATGAAAGAGATAAAGTTTGTGAATTTGTGACTTTGTGACTGTGAATCTCTAGATCTAAAGAGCCGATTTCAAAAACTATTTTATCGATAGAAAACACGTTATCTGTGAGTATTATATGGTGCATTTAATTTTGTTTTTAACCTACGAGCGGCTCATAAGAGATTATAATTACTAGAGCATCTAGGTATCTCAGAATTGTTATTTATTACAACGTAGGTTTTGTATGTTACCAACACCATTTGTCACACTTTGAACGGAGAGATTTAATTCAAATTTTGTACAAGAGTCGGTGAGAATACAATAATTTCACGAATTCTTCTTATCGTCCCGATTAGGATGGTAGAATTAATTTCCGTATACTATATATGTATACTCTGTATAAGAGCAAGTGAGACAATTTATTTGATTTAATCGTAGAAGCGGATTTTTTTTGTTATTTTTACCTGTAAAGTTGTTTTATTTCTAGACTGTTCTTATAAAGGAGCTATTATTTTCCTTGTAGCGTCACCTTGGAGATCTTAGATAAACGAAATAATGACATATATCTATCGTCGATCTTTACCTAAATGTTTTAAATGTATATTCACCCAAAAACCACCAAAGGAAATAAGAGACTATTGACATGATTTAAAAATTCATACAATTCTTAATTCATTACATCTTGCGGTATATACTGTAAATCCTACTTAATATTATAAATGCGAAAGTTTGTAAGGATGTGTGTGTGTTTGTTGCTCTTTTACGCAAAAATTACTCAACCGATTGCAATGAAATTTGATACGTAGATAGCTGGACAACTAGAATAAGATATAGGCAACTTTTTATCCCGATATTCCTACGGGATGCGGACTTACTCGGGTGAAACCGCGGGCGCAGCTAGTATGTAATAAAAATAAATTTACGTAAATCAATGTAAACATTTTATGTACAGACTATCTACAAATATCCTGTATATGACTCCGGCTAACCTGTAGGGCCTTCTTTTTCTTCAAGTACACACAGATGTAAGTTATATAATAGCACGAAATGTATAAACTGTACTAATATTATATAACTCAAAATATTTTTCGGTATTTATTACAACATAGGTTTTGTATGTTACCAACTCTAATGTTAACTATTGTAACAACTAAATAACGTGCTAATCTCAGGAAAGAATGATTCGATTTGAAAAAATCTTTCAGTATTAGACAACCCATTTTTTATGTTATAGCGGGCAACCGAGCTAGATGGTGTTTCGCCTGAAACGGGCGGATCCAGTTATTAAGGAAGGCTTTAAGGCTATATATCATCAGGTACTCCCAGGAAAAACCGCGGGGCACAGGTAGTAGGTAATAAAATGGATAGTCTCCAAACTTAATACACTTATAATACTGAATATTAATTCGATATAAAACCGCAAAATTTACATTCAGGTCTCAGTGAACGAAACCATATTTTTCATTCGTTTCCATCATTCCCATTCCATCGTTCTTCTTCAAAGATGTGTCAACTGTCAAGTTGACTATTGCGGAATGACCCGGTTTGTTTTGAAATCATGAAACCAATTCATAGTCTCATTATATTTCACTTAATAGTACTAGTGGTAGTAGTTTACTCGTGGTATATATATCCTACCTTTCAGGGGTTTTATATATTAAATCCGCCATTGCTTCCTTCGTGGTAAGTATTTTCTCTCTAAAAGATCCTTCCTTATCCCTTAATAAAAACTTAAAAAAAAATTCCGACCTAATCTCGAGTTTTACGCTTACCAATGCAATTAACATTAACATTACAGCAGATATAAATTTCTAAGAACTAATTCACTCATCTCACTGTGGTAGTACTTCATCCAATCATTAATTATATCGCCGCCCCTTCGAAGTACAGATAAATAAAGTATTATATTATCTAGAATGTTTGCCTATATTATTTACTAGTCACTGAGTGAAATTGCAATGGTCTAATGGTGAGATCTTTTAATATTGCTGCAGTAGCTTTTCCGTGGAAACACTACAAACATCATGGTCAATCTAGGACTACAAAAACACATATGTTCTCTCTTTATAACATTAATTTAGATCTGTCAATGATAATATGATGTATGTTATACTAGCGACCCGCCCCGCCTTCGCACGAGATCCAATGGTACATAAAATATACATATAAACCTCTTGAATCACTCAATCTTTTAAACAAACCCCATCAAAATCGATTGAGTAATTTTATAGATCTAGGCAAGAAAATAACATTTTAAAGAGAGACACACGAATCCCTATTCTTTGTTAAATAAGTTCCAATTAGCTTTTACAAGCATTCAGTAATCTGAACTCTAAAATACCTTTCTCGAATATACTAGTGGCATGGTGGTCAATAATTTCTATTACTATTGTTCACTTTGATTCTATCATATTCTAAAACCAAACATTAACGGGGACTTCTTTCAACAATTAGCTTTATAACATAAATTTGATATTTTATATGTGGTATTAATATCGTAAAGATGAGTATGTTATTTGTGTCAGATTTGTACAGGATCGCTGAGTGGTAGGCCACATATATACCACGGGCAAAGCCAGGGCGGAAAGTTACTATTATTTGAATTTGAATTATACATTGAGGTGACACAGCGAACAATAGCTGGCGTTACCACACAAACAATTCAAACATGGCTAATCAATTCACTTCATCTGTTGCGAAAGCAAACAACCTTGAGAGCTAAATGCGATAAAATCTCTCAATATTGACTCGGTGTCGATGAGCATAATTTCACAAGCTATTTTAGTATGAGTTCCGTGTTATTTGAGTTTTTAGGCGTCCATGGCAAGCGAGTTGACTGGCAGGCAAGCATTGTTTGCATAATAATCTCCCTCGCCCGACCAGATTAGTGACGTGTGTCTGGGGAGTTGCGCAGTGCGCGCTGATCACCCGGCTTTCAGACTCATACAGAAGTACTTAACACATTCCTGCACTGACATTGAGCGTTGCAATTTATTGTAAAATCAATCTTAACATTGAGGAGATAAGGACAAAAACTCTATTGTCGATAGCGCCCTTTTATAATTTGAAATATGGAATGAATGAGAGCGAGGTATTATGTAGGAACCTGGGGCATGCGCAGCATTGTTTTAAACCGTCTTTCACTTCTACCATCCTAGTAACAATGCCCGCTATATCGCGTCACGCGCCATCTTCTCTAGCGTCAACCTCACTAAAACTAACTTATCTTTTTTTCTCCATTAAAATAAAATTGATATTAATTAATTAAGCTTCGGAACGATCTTTCCTTTGAATTTTTTATATCTTTGATTTTTGATATATAGTAAGTATATCCTTTATTATTTAATTAATCATGACTTTCTAAAATAAACAAATTTGTATATTAACTAGTATTTTAGTATTTTTTATATTTAAAATAAGGCAAAACAATTTTAAATAAAACGACAAAACAAATAGAATTTAGGGAATAAATAATTTTATGTAATCAATCGTTGCCAGCAAAATAGCCGATAACGGATACCAATAAATTTCAACGAAGCAAAGACGCCACCAAAGCAAACATTCCTCATAAAATTTTCCCCATTTTATTTTTTACCAGCTTAGGCCACGTAGTCAGTGCCCACCGCGTTCTTAAAGTATCAGAAGAATGTTAACCACGCTAAAATGGTCCTTAAGCATCACGACGATTAGGACAACATGAATACGTGAAATATATTACAAATTCCTCGAACACCTCAGAAAATACTTCCCTTTTCGTGGCACATCACGGAGGTTCCATCAGATAGATGTAATTC
Source organism: Zerene cesonia (assembly GCF_012273895.1). Taxonomy (NCBI): domain Eukaryota; kingdom Metazoa; phylum Arthropoda; class Insecta; order Lepidoptera; family Pieridae; genus Zerene; species Zerene cesonia. Next base: position 7,187,466 of record NC_052121.1, on the reverse strand, counting down.
ATTAAAATTCACGCTATTTTGAAAGATTTTTTTTTATTTATTGTTTACGACTCTATGCTAGTTAGAAATACGGTATACTTTTCATTGTAACCATCGAAGAAATGATGATAGTCTGGTCCACTCTAGTAGATAATGTTCATCGATAGCGTGAAAGAGATAGCGACATCACGACTTGCGCTCTACATTGAGCAAACGCGCGAGATCTCTGCATATCGTATGTGCGCCTGGTGGTTGAGATCGCTTGCGTGTCGGTCGAGGTGGCGCGGAGCTCGGTGGCGCTTCGCGCCCGCACCGCCGCGGCCGTGCCGTCACCGCTAACACTCCCTTGGCAACACAAGCGCAACACGTGGCTAGCAACACTAGCGCCAAACGATTACGGCTTATTGAGAAAACTCGTCTGTACATTGAAATACCTACCAAGCGCCCGATACACGCTCTCGCTTGTGATAAATAAAATTAATTTGTTTCGCTTCTTGTACAGTTTATAAACATAGGTTACTTGAAGAAAAAAATATTATTAACGGTTCATTTTTAGTTATAAGAGGGGATACTTCTATGAATAATGCATTGAATTTCTTATAGGTACATAATATATTATAATATCAATCAATAAATTCATTCATGAGGTAAAAACGTTTTACTAAATTTGTATAGGTATGTGTAACTTGAAAAAAATTTTGCATTTCATTATAACAATACTGCAGGTGAACAGACTAAATAAAACCTTAAATAATTGAAAATATTCAATTTTTTATCCCATTGGCTATCAAACAAACTGAAGAAACGGTTGATCATATAAATTGCCTCATTTGTGACCTATTAATAGTACTTACGTATGAAATAACTATAATTTATAAGATAATTTATGTATTAAAAAAAAAGAAAATTTTATATTGTCATAATGCGAAGGCTCACCGGCTAATATATTATGTCATGTCTTATCATTCCCTAATAATGAACATAGATTTTGCGTCTATTTAATACCCATTACTCGTATTACGTGCGATTTAGCACAAAACGGTGTTTTTGTCATTTTAGTCTCGTACTTCATCTTAATTGATTTGAGATATACGATACATCTTAAATTAGATCTTATATCTATATATCTACACTCGCAAAAGAGCATCGCAACTTGAAACGGGTGATTTACGAAATTAAGTTATCATTTATTAAGTAAATGAATGAATATATTTAAGGATTCATATTTAAAAAGATTAAAATCGCACCTATTACATGAAGCCAATTAGTGTCACTATCAAAAGAAATAAATGCAAATAATAAATAATAATAATGCTGTCTTGATGAAACCATGGAAAAGGTACTTTTTCTTACATTTCTATGCATGAATTGACCCAGCTCGCACCGAAGAAGGTACTGTACTCCAAGCGAAGAAGATGGGCGTGGAATAGTTGCATGCGACTGTGTTTCCTTTTCTTTACCCTTCCCAGTCCTTTCCCTTATTTCCCATATTGAGCCCATCTAAATCCTATACCATTTAAGGTGGGCAATCTATTTGTAAAAGCATAAGGTCTGCAAACGACGCCTGTGCAAATGTTTGTGGGGTGGTAGCGTTCACCAGGCGACCCACCTACATCTCCTCTGTCGCCGAAGACAATAATAATAAAGAAATATAACTTTTTCTGTTTTATGCCGCAAATAACCTAGTTATTTATGAACAAAAACTACAACTTAATGGATCAAAACATGGGATTACATATTTGAACATTGTCAACTTTATCTGAAATTTCTACAATTGGAAAGCGATATCATGAGACACCGGTAAAATCTACACAGATATAACACTAGCTGCGCCCCGCGGTTTCACCCGCGTAAGTCCGTATCCCGTAGGAATATCGAGATAAAAAGCCTATATGTCATTCAGTTTTCCAACTGTCTACTTACCAAATTTCATTGCAATCGGCTCGGTAGTTTTTGCGTGAAAGAGCAACAAACACACACACATCCTTCCTAACTTTCTAATTTATAATATTAATAGGATAGTAGGAAGGATAGGATATATCAAATTATATTGCCAATGTGAAAACCAAATTAGCAGTGAAGCGAACCTAACTAAATACAGGTCACTATAATGAAACATACTCCGTCATACCATATGCAGCAAGGGTATGACATTACCTAATTACCTTTTAAGTGCTCGGAGGAATGATAAATGAACATAAGTAAAAACTTGGTCAGATAGAATTGCGCTTACATCGCTGAGTTGGACTTTCCATGTAGGTATGGGTACTTAGTAATTAAGTGGAATCGTAATCAATCACGATTCTACTAAGTTACTGGAAAAGGGATGGGATTCACAGCTTGTATACCATATTGTAGTAATCTATACTAATGTTATAAAGCTGGAGTTTGTTTGTTTGAACGCACTAATCTCAGGAACTACTGGTCCGATTTGAAAAATTTTTTCAGTGTTAGATAGCCCATTTATTGAGGAAGGCTGTATGTGTACCAAGGGTGAAGCCGGGGCGGACCGCTAGGGATAAGATATTTTTTTGCGAGACGTTTGATTTGGTAACAAGTGTACGGCTTTCAGTATCGTTAAATAATGAATTTACTAAATTTTAAATATTGTAACACATTCCTCTTAAACTATGTCTATTAAAAATACAGCATCAAAATCCGTTGCGCAGTTTTAAAGCTCTAAGCATACATAGGGACAGACAGACAGCGGGTATATACCTTGTCTTAATACTAAGAAGTGATGAACTTAAAAATCTTCAACCTTTGAAATCAACTACAAACAAGCTATAAAGTATTGATGTACACAAATTACTAATCTTTGCCTTTATATTAGCATCATTTACTATAACCATCGACGAGAACATAATAATTTTGACAGATTCCAATCATATATTTGAACTTTTGATATAAATATTTCAACAAATGTAAATTTAATATAAATTCGCATGTGTGTTTGGGGCTCAATTGTAATAAGATTTATAAGATAATAAAAACTCACAGTATAACGACAAAAGAGATAAAAATAAGAAGAATCACTTGAAAACAGAATTCAAATTCACTATCTATAAGCAGTAAATTTTCAAATTTATTTCCATTTTCCCGCCCAAAGCGTCAACGCGATGTAATCTGGTTTTCGTCGACACGACACCGCTCCAATCTGTGATGCCAACATAAGAGTGCTGACACTGAAATACTGCCGATCTAAAATAAACCTTATCACGACTAGGCAGGGTTCATGGTCCTGGCATGGCAGAAAAATTTAGATTCGAAATACAAAAATTCTATAGAAATTCGAAATAACTCGCGGCGATACTCGTGAATTTCATTCTAAATCGTGTTTTTGATAGAGATAGATGATAGTTCACGTTTATGCTAGAGCGAGATGGATGGTGGTAATAGACGAGGGGCTCAATTGATTACAAGGGTGGCTCGCCCTTCAAAGGTCTCCCTGAGGCGGGAGGGGCGCTATTAAAATGAAACGCCACTCATTTTTTTTGTTTCCCTCTATTTAATTTGCGATGGAGGATTGAATTCCAAATGAGTCCTTATATTAAGTGTAACACGAATTGTAACACATTGTACAGGAAATGTTAAATATGGAAACAACTTTAGTTATTGACTTAAAATTATATTTTCATTTTAAGTAACACAAATTGATAATGCTATATAATCGGAGTGATGATTATTCATTTATATATAAATTTTTATCATTTTAATATAATGCCGTTAATTATAGTGATAAATATGTTAATTGTTTGTATAAGAAGTGCAATAAGAAAAAAACAAGGTGTAATAGAAAAACCTACACACTATTTTAATAAATTAATCATTAGTATTATAAAGAATAAAATACAGTAAACAATTAAATTAAAAGAACATACTATTTCCTCATATAATATTTCCTCATTTAATTACCTAAAAAGAGTTATAAAGACTAACTTAACATACAATTAACATAACAAACGAATTATTGTATCCATTATAATCAATTATAAACAAGGTAAACATTTAATAAACCTAAAATGTAAGGATACAAATGCCTAATTATATTAATTTAAGTCTACGTGTTTAATGAACACAGATTGCAGGTTTTTATTATGTGACGACATTATCATTGCTAGTTTTAACCTACCTACCTATATTTTGTTTAGCTTCTGATCACTCAATCGAAATTCAATATTTTAAGGCATTAATTCCATACTACACATCCAACTACACATAGTTCTTAAATATATAAAGACTTTTTTTTCTTATAAAGGCGTAATATTTCTTGAATGCTTGTGATGCTTTGGTTTAACAATATTTTCACGTAACACCTCCAGAATTAAGTCAATTTACACGAATTATTGCATTTTCCGCCTAAACCTTTATGTCGGCTCCATCTTTCTATCTTTCTATCAAAAGCATTTATAATTAAAATTAACTTTATGTGTAGAAGTCGAGCACGCTTGGGTACGAATTGGACCAGTCCGTACCGAGGAAGGCACACACTTACACAGAAAATCGGCGAGAAAGTAGCATGTGAATGCTAGTACGTTTCGTTCGGTTAGTAGGTAAGGTCCGTTTTATTACCTCGCCTTTTAGACCATTCCATTATTCCCTTCCCTTTCCCTTGTCTCTTAAAAGCGGGCAACGCATATGTTGAGGCCCTACCTCTGCAATTGTCAGTGGGCGGTGATCGCTTACCATCAGACTATGAGGCGAAGCACCAGCTCAGGTTCCCGTAATGACATTAAAACAAAATCCGTTCAACAGCTTTGTGCATTTATCGTTTTAGAGCAAAGGATATGGCGGGAAATTTTTTCATTTTCCTGGACAGTGGATATGTTACTTTAGTTCCCGATAATTTTTCTAGTGTTTAGTTTACACAAACATACCTATTTGTAAAATTATTTATAAACACTAGCATACCCGGCTACGTGTTGCTGTAGCTGTGGCTATATATATAGCAGGATCACGGGTGGCCGAGAGGCTAGGCGTTGCTACGGTTTGGCAAAAAGACGCGGGTTCGAGTCCCGCCTCGTGATCAAATTTTTTCTATTCAAAATTTCTCAGCACTTAAACTTCTTATGATTGTTGGAAAATATTAGATATTATTTATACTGATATTTAATTAAACTTAAATATATTTATCACATCTAAATGAGTATTGAATTGGACGTATGGGACTCTAATCAATCGATGAAATACTTATTTATTGACTGCAGTAGGTACTTACATTTTGTCTTAAGACGTATTATGCGAAATATTTCGTAAATTGGTATTCACCATATCCCCATATGGTACCAAATTCACGATCACTATACATTTTATTCTGATCTTATATGGTAGTCTATATGTATGTACGTATGTACCGCCCTTTCTTTGGAACCATCCGTTCTTACACGTTTTCGTCAATTCATATCCAATATTAAGCAGATCAATTGGCCAAAAAGATCAACCAAATTCAATTCAGCAAATAATACCAGACAATATCTACCAATTTATTGTGAAACACACTAATATTTTAAATGTGAAAAGATCAAATGCTCTCTTGGGATAAAACAGGAGTTTCGATATCCAGGCGGAGACGGGACGAGCGTCTTAGTATCTCACAATATTCATATCACTACACGGTATTAAACAAAATCGCTTCAAATGTTCCTATGTCTGTATGTATATTATATATCATACTTAAATCTTTCAAACTACATAAAGGATTATGATGCGGTTCTTTTAAATAGATAGAGTAATTCAAGAAGAAGGTATATCTATAATAACATCTACTGAACTACTCCGAATCTATCGCGTGCAAAGCCGCGATAAAAACTAGTCAAGACATGAATTTGCAAGTAAAAAGTACACATTGCCGCCATTAAAGTGAACCGTCCTTTAAATCACCAAGTGAAGTGAAGTCATGTGAAGAGCTTAATGACCCGCAGACTGACCACGCAGCTAGCGGGACGTCTAACGGTATGAAGAGCTGTCAATTGGACATACATTCCGATACAGTAGAACCGTGGTAAATTCAATATATTTGAGCTCTAGAAAGCACAAATGATTTTATCAGCAATTTCCATGTCAATCTACACGAATTTTTGTCTATAATTATCAGATAATAAAGGAATGGTAAATATTAATTCTGATTCTAAGTAATGATCAAATGTAGTTTAACTTAAATTACCAACTGTGTTTTCTGCCTTATTGTTTTTCCGCTAACTTCTCCAAGCCCAGTAACTAATTCAACACCAAATCTACCTACATTTTTAGTCCCCGAAATTTATATGGATAGTCGTAGAGTATTAAAATAAAACGTCTGTATGTTCATGTCGATAACATTACAAAACCATGTACCTAACAATAAAATTTAAAGTACGCAGTGGTAAAAGCTGTACTGGAGACTGTTTGGGTCAGAGAAAATTCACATGGAATTGAGGAAATCGCACTATAAAATCATTCCGTTGCGTTGACCACGATCTCGCCTGATGGTAAGCTGAGATGTGATCTAAGCTGGAACGCGCTTCCCTCGAAGGTACCTTCACTCTTCTCTTGAACGTGAAAGAAAGAGATAACAAAACAAAACACTTTTGTCTGTATAATATTCTTAAAAACTAATGATCTTTTTTATGTTAGTATGTATACAAGCTAAAACTTACATCTTCCGTTTTGTGTTATCCGCATAAAAAGTACACAATCTCACATAGATTAATAAGATAAGCCAGGCTATTAACTATATATGTGATAAATATCATCTACAATGGATAAGCCGTTCTGGGCTATGAGCCCAGAACGTGCCTACGATTTTTCCGGCTGAATGTACGGACTATAATTATGTTTTGGTTGCCTTTAAATAGAAACCGCGATCAGCACGAATACTCATTAAACAATCACAAACAAAAAGAATAAGGTATTTATCACAACACCAAAGAAGCAATTGCTCCGTTCATCTTAGCCAGTTCTTACGTCATTACTTAATGTAATCAAATGAACAATTAATATTCTTCCGCATTTACAATATATTTATCTAAAAAAAACGTTAAAAACGTTATGAGGACAATAAAGCGGAAAATACTCAGACATCATCACTACATAGTATAAAAAAAGGCCGCTTTCTTTGTCTCTATGACCCTATGTCCCTAGGTCCATGTATGCTTTAATCTTAAAAAGTACGCAACGAATTTTGATGGGTTCTTTTAATACAGTGATTCAGATTGAATGTTTATATTTATAATAACATCTATTAAACTACTCCGAATTACCGTGTGCAAAGCCGCGGGCAAAAGCTAGTTTGAAATAAACTAACCTAATTCATGAAGTTGTTGAACACAATATTAGATCAAGTAACTTAATACTACAAGTACTTGCGAATCGCACGATGAAAATCTCAATAACTTGACGCATTAACTACGGAACTCTACGTAACACGATATCTCCGGCCATGAGACTCAATGCCAGTCACGTAGGTACGTCTCTCGATAACCCCTGACACGCTAGATAAACTTCCGACTATCACTCAGTATTAATTTGCTTTGTGTGGGTTATGATTATTTTTGTTTGACATATCAGTGTCTATATGGTAGTTATACTTCTATTTTAATGGTACCCTAAGGTAAACTCGTAGTTTTATAAATTTGATCAGTACATAATTATTTTTTGCCCCCATGAACATTTGGAGAGGCGTAAGGTCAACAATTATAGACCTTACGCCTCTACAAATGGATTGCCGACTTTAATTAGGAAGGGATTTTTTTTTATATCACAGTCGGCAATGGAGGTGGGTCGCCTGATGGTAAGCGCTACCACCGCCCATGAACATTTATAGACGCATAAGGTCCATTGCAAACCTTACGCCTCTACAAATGGATTGCCGACTTTTGGGAAGGGATTAAGGAAGGATTGGCGAGAGGAATAAAGGAAAGGACTGGGAAGGGTAAGGAAAAGGATATGGGCCTCCGGCTCCCCCACTCACCGAACGAAACACAGCAGAATGCTATTTCACGCCGGTTTTCTGTGGGGGTGTGGTACTTCCCCGATGCGAGCTGGCCCAATTCGTGTCGAAGCGTGCTCGACTCCCACAGGCAAGAAGTTATAAAAACACTTTATCTCATATTGCATCCACACATAAAGAAACAAAAACATAAAATTACATAAATTATCGGTTTGTAAATTTACGTCTTAGAAATGATTAATGAGACGATTGTAATAAAATAAATAAAAAAACTACTATAGAATTTTTTTTTATATTCTTGGAACAAGGCGCGCCGTTTGTTTTATATATTTTCTTTAGTTCAGTGAATACATATCAATTTTATTAATGTACAGGTATTAATTATTAATTGACATCAATAATGTGTTAAGATGAAATAAATAAATGTATTATAATATCTTATATATAAAATTCTCGTGTCACAATGTTAGTCTCTATACTCCTCCGAAACGGCTTGAACGATTCCTCTGAAATTTGGTAAGCATATTGGGTAGGTCTGAGAATCGGCTAACATCTATTTTTCATACCACTAAACGATAACAGTAAGGCAGAACAGCGTTTGCCGGGTGCAGTTAGTATATTATACATTAATTACCTGTAGTACATAGGTAGTATGTACCAAAAAAATAAATGTGTGTATATAGATATAATATTTCATATTTTATGTATGTATGTAGTTCTCAGTAAGATTCTAACAAGGCATCGAAAAAAATACCTTTACATACAAATAAAGAAATGGTTCCTCCAGATAAGAAAAGAAATGCTCTATCCAGATATAGATATGTCTATAATTACAATTTGAATTTTAACTTCAGATCACTTGTAAAACTGAAGACTTCGTTTGTTTGTTTGGTTGAACGTACCAATCTCAGGAACTACTGGTCCGATTTGAAAAATTAAGTATTTCAGTGTGATAGCCCATGTATCGATGAAGAGATGTATCACGAGCGAAGCCGGGGCGGACCGCTAGTAATTGCTGAAGCGCCTGGCCCATGGACGATAGCCATGTCATCATCATCATCAGCATGGGCTGTGACGTGTATGGACACGTTCCCACTGCTGGGACACAGGCCTCCTATGAGGGTTCAGGCCATCAATCATCAATCCTCCAGGTTGGCTAAGTTGGCAGATAAAAGAATACTATTAACGGCTGAACTTTTCACTTATTTCACATAATATATGAACAATTCAAAATCAACGTTTATTATATATACAATTTTAGATATTTACTAAAAACATTAAATAAACAAGTAATTTATACATCGAGGCTATATTTTTATAGCAATTATTTGTAGTACAAACGAAACTTGGATAGAACAATCACCCAACAACAATCCCTTTTGACGTGACAACGTCTTAAATTAGGTTGCGGCTCGGAGCCACTCATGAAAAAGTGTAACGCCCGGTAACGTTACGATGAGTCACCGAACTATGATCGGTCCGCTGCGCGCGCAGCACTAGAGAATTGAATCGGCGCGTGCTTGTGTCTCTGTCTCTGTCTTTTTAGTAAACAAAATATATTTTCTATAGTTAAAATTTGTGCAATTCTTATTTTCATTCAATTCCTTGTTCCTATTGTGCAATTTAATAATATTCATATCAATAAATATTCGACCGAGAAAAAGACGTTGTCACGTAAAATCTTCGCCCGTAAAACCGACTTTACAGGCAACCATTTTTTATAAGGCGAAGTATTTCTGTCTATCTGTCTCTTCTTCGCGCCTAAACCACCGGAACGATCTGGATGTTATTTAGTACAGAGATAGTTGGAGTCTTGAGTATAATTCAATTTTATTTTCATTACATGAGGGAGTCGAGCACGCTTCGGCACGAATCGTGCTGCCCCTGAAATAGTAGTTTGCTACTGTGCTTCGTACGTAGTGGGGAAGTCTGAGGCCTCCCTCTGTCGGAGGTTACTTCTCCTCACCCTTCTTCCATTCCGTCTTTTCAGTTTCAGTCAATCCTTTCCTTATCGCTATTGCGAGCAGAGCGTTCACAGGCTACCTCTGCGAATGTTCATGGCATAAAAAGATATATACCTGAAGTCTCACGGTATGGGAAAATTGCGGGTAAAAACCCGGGGCTCTTTTCCTTCCACCACGAAGACGGTGAGATGCGCTACATTTAGTGTAAGCGGCTTTGTATGTGTATTTATTTTGCCAGCTTGGCTTATGGAATTTGATTATTAAGAAATACTAGCTGCGCCCCGCGGTTTCAACAACGTAAGTCCGTATCCTGTAGGAATATCGGGATAAAAAGTTGCCTATATATTATTCCAGTTGTCCAGCTGTCTTTGTACCAAATTTAATTGCAATCGGTTCAGTAGTCATTGCGTGAAAGAGCAACAAACACACACACATCCTTGCAAACTTTTGCATTTATAATATTAGTAGGATTAGTAGGATAACAAACGTGGCATACCCACAGACAATTTAATATATACTTCCTAATCAACGAGGTTAAAATTTACCAGCACTATTTGTCAAATGTTTCTTCTATAATTCTTGTCATAAATTTCGAATTATATTATAAAATGTGCGATATTTAAAGCCCATTAATAAATTAACAATCCACAAAGACAATAATAAACTAAGGAAATTAATTATCTCCGAGAGAATATGGTAATAATTTTGATGAAACAACGTGGTTTAGAGACATAGAAACTACTCTTTATGGGCAGAAGTCAATCGCGGTTGGAGGCTCGTAAAGTGCGCACAATGGGTCGTAAAAACCTTTTATTATGAAACCTTGACTATAGATTTACTACCAAGGTTGCCTTTTTCACTGGGAAATCACTTAATAATTATAAAAATAATGTCTAATGTGAAAAGGATGTAATTGACTTATAAGTTATTCGAATTATTTATTTATTTAATAAAAAGAAAACTTACAGCTATAAGTACAGTTGTAGTAAAATGAAAAAAGAGAATAAGGCCAATTACAAGTTTTCACATGTATTAGTTTTACGTTTCATTGTGCATTATAATGTAATTAAACGTCGTTTGAATTACAATCCCGAAATAGCATCAATATTTGTAGTTTCGGACTTTCATTTATACATCGATATATTTTATGCAACTAATTACATATATAGTTAGACATATTGCATCATTTCATAAACTTGAGCATATAACCTTGTAAAAGATATGTCTTTTCTATTGTAGTCCACGAGCGAAGTCGCGTGCAAAGGTCTAAAATAAATGAACTTGAGTCGAGTTGAGTGAAATAATCATAACACATAAATGTTATAAACGTATGAAGTAGTGGTAGTGAGTATTTAAAATTAGTAGTAGCGTGTTTTATAATCGAGACTTTAGTGAGAAATCGTAGTAATACGACCACCCGTAATATAATTAATGAACAATACGTAGTTACCTGATAAAAATGGAAATATAAAATGCAATGTTTTAATGTGATTTCAAATTGCTTACAGATAATAAATTGTACATTACAGACTTTCTGATTTAAATTGTACTGTCGTTAACACAGATTTTACTTTAATCGTCATAAAAGACATACAAAATGTATTTTTACTATAAATATATTTTGTATGCTATTGAGTTATCCCGTTATTAATGGTATAAACGCCAATTAAATTACCGCGAGGGGGGCTAGTGATCTGTACTACAGGTCTTTTTACGACCTATTTCAGACACTAGTCCTTCCCAACGTTAATACTACTCAGTAGTTTAATGATTGTGAAGGCAAATAAATAATTTTTTATTTTATTTTATTTTTATTTAATTTCGCGAATTGGAATACAATTGAAGTGATAGATGTTAGTAATGTAATAGGTATGAGTTTCTCAAGAATAATGATTTTTCACGATGACCTAAGCCACTTTCAAATTTTTTAACTAAATCATATTTTAAAAATACCACCCGGAAGGTTCCAGGTACCAGATAAAGAAAGAATCTTAAAATCGCTTGACCCAGTCGAAAGTTTTGAGGTAACTAATCATAAAAATACGGGCTCGTCTTCCGCAAAGCGACGTCAAGCGCCTATTTTGCGTGAAAAGAAAGGGATGGGGGGTAACTAGTCAAAGCTGGAACCATTCCAGCTCCTCCATGAAGCTAAGCTTGTGTGGGCTGCCGAAAATCCTGAGGTAACTAATTAAGTACCTAATTTTTTCAAGTCTATTGAAAATGCAATAAAATTTTTTGCTTGCTTGTTACTGCTTCATCGTTGTTTAATAAATGGCAGTAAAATCGTAAAGATTTGCAGTTAAATGAAGATCGTTAAACTAATACGAGACTATTTGACCTTTGAAAGGTATTTCTTATGGCATCTTGATTCGAGTTTTTATCCGTCCATCGTGAATAGAAATATACCAGTGCGCAGTACCCAGCGACGCATTTTTTCATTTCTATTGTAATAGCGATGTGGACAATAAAATTACAGACATAACACAAACATCGCTGTGAGGTTTTACTCTGAATCTCAAATTAGTGAAGCGAAGAACGTGGGTGAGGAACTGGGAAGCCAAATTTGTTGGCATTACCAGATGATCTTGGTTGGATGGGCGTTTGCCGCAAGCCCGCTACTGACGGCGGGACAAGCACAATTAAGTTTATTCGACAGTTCACTGTCCTCGGGAGCAGTAGAAAATCTGCATTTCCCAAGGAAAGAAAATGTTTATTTCAGCACACGCTGAAACAAATTTAACAATCGAAATCTTTTTGATCAACGGAGATCAATCATCAGAGATTTTGTTCTCAAACAATTGGAAGGCAATATAGTTTCTGACTACAATAACCAGAAGAAATTCCGTCTGCATCTGCTCTAGAAATGTTTTGTATGTTTTTTGATATAGTAGTTTCAAAAGACTTCAGAAAAGACGCTACTTCTAAATCTTCCTGTCTTCTTAACTTATCCTATATATGCTGACTTATTATTTAAGAAGTACCATATTGAACTGAAAGTTCCTTATTGAACTAAAGTCAGGAAATCTTCACGAAATGTACGTACTCTTTAGAAATATGAATCGATACCCTTTGAACAAATTACAGCACTAATATTTATACAGAAGTTTGTGCTGAAGAAGATATCCAATATGTATAGAATTAGTGTTTTCGTCTGAATAATATTAGATATCTATATTTTTAGTTCGTAATATTCGTTAAGACGTAGATTGAATTCCTACCAATATTACAAGTGTGAAATTTACTCTGTCTGTGTGTCTCTTCTTCTCTCTGAACCATTTAACCGATTTGGATAAGATTTGGCAAAGAGGTAGTTTGACACCCGAGGAAGGATGAAGGATGCTTTTATCCTGCATATTCCATGGGAGCGGGTAGTATGCGAGTAAAACCACAGGACTGTCTTTCTTTTATTGTCTGTACACGGGCGAAACCGCGGGTGGAATGCTAGTGCTTAACGTAACGAGCTAATGTGCGGCATATAGTCCAAATTATCAATATTCTTAGATATCGCAATTACATAGAAATAAAAAAGAAAGAAGAAAGAAACGACAGTAGAGTGACGAGTTGGTTGCTATTTCGTGTTAACTCTAATCATATCTATAACCTCACCAATGTAAGAATAAAATTGACATATTATCCTCATGAAGGTTCTATTAGATCAGGGCCTTATAATAAAAATGCAGTTATTGACATTAACGCGTAAATTCAGTGACACTAACGTTATAACTCTACAAGACATGCTAACGTTTTTAAATGTTTATTTCTGGTCTAGTTTTTACAATTTATAGTTAGAGATAATTCCATATCTATTTATCATTGAAATTGTCACTTCACGCTATTTGGTAATGCGTTTAACGTCAATGTCAACTGGTATCATTATAATAAGTTATTTAATTGAAAAACATCTTGGTACAACGTCCAAGGACACTATTAGCAATGCAAATGGAAACTAATTCATTTTTTACACTATCATTCGTCACACTACGTAATTTTTTTCTCAATTCGCGTCAGTTATCGCGACAAACAAGGCCAAAAAACGGTAAAATAAAAAATCTGCCAACTGACATCGATTCTAACGCGCGTCGCATAAAAAAGGAACCGAGCAGAGATCACGCGTCCCGCAACCCTCAGCTTCTTATTTACTGTGACAAGGTTCCAACTATAATTTGCCTTGTAATATGAACCTTATGCATATATGTTGTATGGTCGAGGTTCGTTTATAAGAATGAGTTGGAACTTTTCCAAGGTAAAGAAAATAAAATGAAGTCAGCTAGGAATCCGTCATGAAGTGGCGCGACGTTGCCGCTCTTACGCGCCGAGAGCGTTGCTTCGCTATGTATATGTGTGTACTTCGGGCACAACTGGCGCCGAATATTTATTGTATACTAACACAATACTGACGGACGGTTAGGGCGACACAGTTCCAACTCGTAGGGAAAAATTTAATATGCACTCTAAGCCCTTGGGGTACGGTCGAGTTCTTTATCTAAATACAATTCATTACTTTGTGTTTATAAGATATTTGTCTATGTGACCGTCCAGGTGGCTATGTATAGGTCGTTCAATATTAGCACTGAAGAACGGCGGTATTAAATTGGACGTAATGAATTATTTGTAATTAATGGCGATGATTTAATAGGAAACTGATACCATAATATATAGTTATTTAAGCGCTTGTAAAGTTATTTGTCTTGACAAGTATTAACAATTTTACTCGTATCAGCTTTTTGATTGGAGTAGGAATTGATTAATTAACGTTTATTATAAAAAACGATTAACCCAATAACATTTAGAGCTTGATTTTAATGCAACCTCGCAAGCATTCGAAATTAATTATTGCCTAAAACGACCGTGATCTACTAGATTTACGTAACCTAGATCCATTCTAATCATTAGTATTGCCTACTTAAGATCTATCAGTCTAGATTACTAGCCGTCCGCCCAGGCTTTGCCCGTGGTTCATGTATAGACTATAGCACTCACGGGTCACGTCTTAGCTACCTACATATACAATGATGAAAATTTTTTTGAAATCATTCGAGTAGTTCCTGAGATTAGCGGCTTCAAACAAACTTCGGTATTAGGTTTAGGTATATTATTATACTAACGACGCACCCTGAGTGCGCTCCTATTTAAAATTTAGCTTGTAATAGAAGAGATCGTACCAATTCAACGGTAAAAGAATTTTAGAAATCGTTAATCGGTGCAGTAGTTTCTGAGATTAGTACGTTCAAACAAACAAAATCTTCAGCATTATATTATTACTATAGATTATAGCATGATTTATACATCCGATGCAAATTATATAGTTAAGAACATTGAAAATTTCGTATTAATTTTTCACACACTTTAATAGAAAAATCTGTTTATCTCCCTTCGTTTCCATATACTTATTTATAAAGATAATAAGGTAACTGTACCCTATATGAAATTTAAGGCTATCAAGGCTAAATATGTAACAGAACTTTTTATGCAACAGTGGGCAACTGAGCTGGTGATTCGCCTGATGGTAAGCGATCACCACCGTCTGAGAGGTAGTGCCTCTGCGAATGCGCTGCCCGCTTCAAACAGGTAAGGGATAAGGAAAGGATTGACGATTGGAAACAAGAAATGGTCTGGGAAGGATTAGGACATGGAAACGGATAGATCGCAGTTTTAAAATCCATGAACTAAGCACATCTATATATATTAAACTAATTTATATGTCTAGCTTTAGCCTGCGTTGCTTAAATGGTAGTCGATAAATAGAAGTCTCTTTACTTGTACTGAATGCCAGTCTTCTTTTAGATTGCATTAAAATTAAATTAAATTAAAAATCTTTATTACTTTAAGATAGACATCAAAATCACAAGTAATACGCCCTTGTCTTTTTAGATTACATTGAAAGATAGATAAAGGATATTAAATATTTATCCTACACCACACCTTAACTAAGATCACGGAGTTTTTTATCGTCTATGGTTTTGGTATAATTTTAATAAAGTATTCCTTTTCTATGTATTTTGTATGAAAACAAGTGAGAGATGATTTACGAAACCACTGTTTCAAAAATCATGTAGCTAACCTATTCTTTGGAATATGCCAAATTCTACTCTATAACATAAATCGATAGAATTTAGAATAGCACCTGCATATTTTTTATATCTTAACGTTATGTTTTATCATACAATTACGGAAGATAGCAGTCGGATTGCCTTCAGGAAAGAGATAGAAATTGGATGGTCATAGGAAAAATGCTGTCATCGAACTTTAAAAAAAATCTTTCAAATTTCAATAAATTTACTTTTTTGGTTTATTCTAACAAAACAACTGCGAATTAGGCTTCGATTTTAAATCGTCTATCTAAAATGATCGCTTTATACGAGACTGGACAAATTAAATTATGTATTTTGTGGTGTGTGGTTCATAATTGAATTGACAGTAACTTTTGACTAGATCATACAAACAATTTGCCGATAAAGCTACATATAGTTAAGTATTGCTAAATATAGTAAAACTAGTTTAATAACAGAATAAACAAATACAAACATAAAATTAGGCGTCTCAAAAACTAGTCACCAAAGATCTTACATTTTTGACCTTTGATATTTATATCAATGGTAATATTGGTTTTTACAATAAACTTTAGAAAAACAACAACTTAATCCGTAATAATTTATTAAATAACAAGTTAACATAGGTGGACAAGGAAATCTGATAGTCACGCAAATATGGGTCTATGAATAAGAAATCAGAATTTAAACGGATTGACCGTTTAAATTCGCTCCATACATTTAATACAAGTATATAGATATTGCAATAGTTACAACAAACGAAAATATAACCTATGACACTAATAGATAAGGTGGAGTTTATTGATATAATGTTTTTTTAATCGGACATTACTTTCTACAACGTTTCCATAAACGTTCACATAAACTTAACCTTAAGACATATAACATCTTAGTCTCCCCGTGACGCTGTAAAGTGTTCGAATCGTCGGTTAATAATCCGTTAAAAAGTCTTTAATATCTAACCTTTTCATAATAATGAAATAATTAGCTTACCGCCCGCGGCTTCGCCCGCCTCCGTATTGTTCTTACCTTTTAAACCTTCCCTGGTCTATTCAGAATGCACCAAAACCATAATTATAAAAATCAGACCAGCCATTCTCGAGTTTTAGCGAGACTAACGAACAGCAATTGATTTTTATATAAGAAGATATTACTAGACTAATATTATGTTGGTATACAAAAAATAAATCTGACATAAACAAATGGTACTGTAATTAAAACTAAGGCTTAATTAATTTTCTCGCGAGTTTTCCTTTCTCGATATCTCTTAAGATACCTATTCATTTAAATATTCTGGTGTAAAGACATAGTACATTATATGCTAAAGATTAGTAACGTATTTAAATACATAAGAATTAAAGCTGTAACCGTCCATAACCGTAACCGTCCATTTAGGTTCTCATGCCTGGTCACTGTGAAGTGATCTCTACCAGGCAACCCAAGAGAGATAATAAATAAAACCCAAACATGTTGTATGGAATAGTTTCAGCTTTGTCGTAGTTTTAGTAATTTAATTAAATGTAATAATGATCAAAAACTGGAGCTAGTGATTCGAGTGTTATTATTTTGGAAATAAAACTCAGATTAACTAGCTTAAAGACCGTTTTCTTCTTTTTCTTTGAGGCTCTGAGAGGCTCTGATAATCTGCTCAGAACTTGACATTGGCGGTAGTCGTCCTCAGTATCGGGAGTTGCCACTAAAGAAAAAGAGGGAGAAGATACTCTTAATTGCAGGAGGTTGACTAAATTGTGACAACGCAGTACTGTCATAAATTAAAATATTGAATTGAATTGAGTCTTTGCTATCGTTGAAAATTGCTATTTACCAGAGCAGTTTTCTTTAAAATATTGTAAGAAGCAAGGGTACACTGTACATTATTTTGATTTGAAAGGAGTACGAGACGGTTTCGATCAAAATTCGGCATTCGTCCTGATTTGCTGAACCTTAAGTACTACCCTCTTTATATATCGTTATCAAAACGAATTATATAGATATATATATAAAACCTTGAATTTATCGGAAACAGACAACCAGAACGATATGCAGAAAGACGCAGCGGAGAAGCTTTAATTTATAATTAACTAGCTGGAACCTGCGGCGTCACTCGCTCTCACTCGCTGGTTCCCGAATTTTATTCTGATTTGTTCAGCCTTTTTTCCGCGAACGAGTAACAAACACACATCCACACAATCTTTCCGGTGTATAATATTAGTAGGCATATATGTATAGGTAGATATGTGGTAGTCGAGCACGATTCGGCAAGAATTTACGCCAGCTTCCACAGGGGAAGTACAACACCCCCACAGAAGACCGGCGTGAAATAGCATTCTGCTGTGTTTCGTTCAGTGGGTAGGGGAGCCGGAGGCCCATAACCTTTTCCTTACCCTTCCCAATCCTTCCCTTTGTTCCTGTCGTCAATTCTTTCCTAATTCCTTTCCAATTTGAAGTCGGCAATCCATTCGAAGAGGCGTAAGGTCTGCAATCGACCCTACACTCTCCAATTGTTCATGAGCGGTGGTAGCGCTTACTATCAGGCGACCCACCAGCTCCATTGCCGACAATAACATAAAAAAGGTAGTTACGTTTGATAGATAAGTAGCTAATTAACTAAACTACTACGTAATAAATATGCTTAAGAAATGTTTATCTTAGAATAACGCAAGAACCATTATCACACAGAAGGAACACTTTCGCAAACAGCTCGCAATAGCGATTCAAGCGCATATCAGTCCATAATAACAATGTACCATAATGTACGCTATTGCAAAAACAATTTCATTTGACGCACGAAATTTTCCAAATACAAACCGTGTAAGTGTGGCAACGTCGCGCGATCCAAGTTATTGCCGCCTCCGTGTAGAAAGCGCATTTCTAATCTGAACGCAGTCAATGACTCCGTGATCGCAGCCCGCGAGAACACGGGATTTTCATAACTAAAACCGTTCGAATATATATTGATGTTTAGTTTATATATTGAATTAATATACATAATAGGACATAAGTGTGTGTTTTACACACTTTCATTAGATGCACCTGTATAATTGTACCTGTGTAACCGATTACTTGAGACTCGATTTCAACCCACTTATAACGGACAAATTTAATTCAACCTTTGTACACTTATCAAGGATCGGTGATAATATAATAATTTTCTTAGTTTATCTGAGTATCCTGTTGAATCTCCAGGATTAAATAATATTCTTACATATATACTGTGTAAGAAGCAATTTAGCTGTTTCTATCATTTAATCGTGTTTTTTAGTAAGTATATTTATTACTACCGCTCACTTCACTTATACTGTAATCACAGAGTAAATAAATATTCATTATATAATCCTTATTACTTATTTTTGTTTAAACAATACGATATCGTTGGCCTATTTAATCTGTGGTAGATTATATATGCAGTTACATTTTTATTTCAAAAATTTCCTCATGATTTTTTTTACGTACAAAGTAACGTTCTACGTTCAGTAGTAGTAGTAATGAATTCATTTAATACAAGTCGACACAACTTCGTCTGTTCCCAAATGATGTTTTTCCCCAATTTTGCGGCATGTTTCATGCTGCTCCGTTCCTACTGGCCGTAGCGTGATCTTATGTATACCTTCCACGACAAATGGACTATGACTTTTGGTCATAAAAAACTTTTCAACTCGAACCAGTAGTTCCTGATACATAGTTGTTCGAACAAACTTTAGTTAAAAATATTAATACAATTAAATAGCTAGCCTAAATTTAAATTCTTCGTCGGAATGATCCCGTTAGCAGTTTATATCTTCACAAACACTAAATTATATGCAAGCATTCAGAGACTTACGCGTTTTAAAATTAAATATGTTAAACAGAATTAAATAATGAGTACTTCTAATGAATTAGCTATTTACAGTAGTTTTATTTTTAAATGTAAATTCTCTACGCAAAGCGCAAGACGCAATTCTCACTAGACGCAAAAATCACGCCTCACGGTCATTATATTTTCCACTTTTACTTAAAAATTATCAAAAATTTTTTCCGTCTTTCCTGTTTAGCATATTTGTCGTTTTAATTAGGACACACATTATACATTAATTATCGCTACTAGAGAACGGCGGAAGAGATTTCAATGAATTTCGTAATTTTTAATTTTCCTCCGCTTGGATTAGGAAATTAATTAATTTGGTCAACTTAAAAAAGTCTACCCACGCTGATATACTAGCTTACCGACCGGGCTTCGCCCGCGTAGTAAAACAGAGACAATTGCGGTTTTCTCGCATACTTCTCGTGAGATTTCCAGGATAAAATTATCCTACGTCGAGTCTCGGGTTTCTCGTAAAATCGTATACAATCCATTTATACAAACGTACTAAAATTCATCCAAATCATTCCAGTGGTTCCTGAGATTAGCGCGTCTAGCAAACAAACAAATAAACAAACTGTTCATCAACTGTTCATCGTCAATCCTTTCTTTCTTTACCCCATAAAATTGGGCAGCGCATCCGCAGCGGCCCTATCTGTGCTAATGTTCATGGGCGGTGGTGATCGCTTACCATCAAGCGAACCACCGGTGCAGTTGTATGTTATTAAAAAGAAGATAATTACGAAGAGAAACCAAGTAGGTACTATAGGCCTTTTTAAATGCCTCAAATAAAATGGTATTCCATATTTGATGACTTTACTAATTGAGAAATTTTGAAAGAATAGAAAAAATTCGATCACGAGGCGGGATTCGAAGCCGCGTTTCTTGCCTAACCGTAGCAACGCCTAGCCTCTCGGTCACCCTGGATCCCGTCACAGTAATCGTTTATAACGCATTTCGATGCTATAAAACTAAAAATAGGCTTTACTAATTGTCATTATAAATTCACTGTCATGACTTACGCGAATTACGGTTAATTACACGTGCAGACAGGGAGAGTTAATGCGTTATTTTAGTCATAACACTGCTAGTTTTCTGGTTATAGTTCCACTACGTAAATATCAAGGGTAATTTTATTTAAAAGCGTTTTTGAATTTCCCAATAGAGCAATTTGGAAGCCCTATTAGGCTTTATGTAATAAAGACATTCGAATGTTCATCATAGCAAATTAAAAGCTACAGCGCTTTCTTTCTCATTCTCTTCTCTTCTCATCTTTATTACAAAACTTTTATCAATCCCATATTATTGCTACCTTGCCTAAGCGCTTGACTACCATCTCGCCTGCTGGTAAGCGTAGATGTAGTCTAAGATGGAGCGCGCTTCCCTAGAAGGTACCTATTCACTCCACTTTTGAACATGATATACAAGTACATAAAAATCTCCTGTTACGGTCTTCTTCTTCTTCTTCTCAGCCTTTGTGTGTCCACTGCTGGACGTAGGCCTCTCCTATGGCACGCCATTTGGCCCGATTAAAAGTTTCTTGCTGCCAGTTTTTGCCTGCTACCTTTTGTATGTCATCACTCCACCGAGTCACAGGGCGCCCTACGCTACGTTTGCCGAGCCGTGGTCTCCACACTGTTACGGTCATTGTCATCTTAATCTCAAATCGGAAGGTATATTGGAACGGTGACGCAAATGTTCCAATTAAACTGATTAAAGAAAACTATGTACATATATATGCCTTGACGGATTCCGTTTTTATGAAAAATTAGCTGCGCCTCGCGGTTTCACCCGCTCAAGTCCATATACAAAGTTGCCTATATGTAATTCCAGTTGTCCATCTGTCTACGTACCACATTGCAAACGGTTCAGTAGTTTCGTGAAAGAGCAACAAACACACACTCATCCTTACAAACTTTCGCATTTATAATATTATAGTAGGATAGCTAAATTTACAGAACTTACAGGATAGGATATACCTAAATTTACAGAACTTACAATTTTGTTGCGATCGTCTCACTATATATATAGAGTTTTTAAGGAAGAAGATAGAAATGTACCCGCATTTTTTAACAGTGATTTCAGTGAGAGCTAGCGGCCTTTTAGAAGATAATTAGTAGAATATTTAGCTTAAGCTTAATTGGTAAGTTTCCGACATTATCGTTTGTGTTGAAAGCTTTTAAAACGATCATCAAAATAAACGCGCAGCGGACACAGGAACACAAACACATTAACTTTCATTATAAATACTTTTGCCTTGTAATTAACGTTTAGTTACCTTATCATTAGTGCTATTTACAGTGTGATAATTGAGTAAACAAACCTTGAAGGCGAGGCGAAATTCGTTTTGTTTTTATTTGTTCGCTTGAAGGTTAGAGTTAGCATTCTACTTTAGGGTTGCCACTTATCAATTTTATCAATGCAATAAGACTATATGGTTTGGGTCGTAGCAAAACGACGGCGTCGATTAAGTCGATATTTAGAATCGGGATAGATTTAAGATAGATTAATTATTTAAGATTTAACTATATGAATCGTAATCGTAGAAATTAAAGACTTTTTAACGAATTTGAAACGCGATTTATTCATTATATTATTAAACCGACGTTTCGAACACTTCGCAGCGAGCGTGGTTACTGGAAGAATGTTTCCCCTTTAAAGTCTTTATTTCCTGAAAAATTGTATTTTAAAGTAATACTACATTTACCTACAATTATTTGTAAGGTGGCCCGGGGGCCGTATGCTTTTCGTTACCTTTCAACAAATCCTTTCCGTTTTTTTTCTGGGAGTCGCGCACGAATTGGGCCAGCAACTCGTACCGGGAACGTACCACATCCCCACAGAATACCGGTGTGAAATAGTAGCATGTTACGTACGGTGAGGGGGGGGGGGGGGGGGGGGGGGGGCGAAGGCCCGTTTCATTTTACTCACCCTTCCTGAACCATTCCTTATTTCCCGTGGTCAATCTTTTACTTATTGATATTGATTTATTCCTTCCTTGCGCAGCGCATTCGCGGAGGCACTACCTTTGCGAATGATCATGTGCCGTGGTGATCCATGAGGCGAACCACCAGCCCCATTGCCCGCTATGACATAAAAAAGGTAATTAACGTATCAAATTCATTATATTGTACACATTTATTTGTTTGATCCTAATATATTTTCACGTAAAATAGCCTAGATTTAACCTAGCCACTATTTTTAAGTTGGGCCGGAGACCATACTGTTTCCATTACCATCCAATCCTCATGAATCCTCTCTTTATCCCATACATGCTATACCTAGCTGGCATTTGGCATTCTATATTATTATATAGAAAGTATATTATATATTTATTTCTTCATTCTATCATTCTATATTGGCATTCGTCTCCTGTCCCAGTAATCCTTGGTACTTACTGCAAATGTCGCAATAAAAAGTTTACAGTAAAGACTCATACTTATACAGTAATAAAAAAAAAACCTAATCGAGTTAGTCCCGCGCAAATTTGCCGCCATGAATCTGCCGGCAGCTGTGGCGGAAGCGATAACGTTATCAACTCTGATACGCTCACCTGGCGCAGTGCGAGTTATGCAACTATGTGTAATCTATCTTTTTAAAACGTCTTATCGTTTTTTGTATAATAGTTCGGGTAGTTTGGATTTTGTGAAAATTTAAAATTTTTAAGATATTTTATTAGAGTTCTTTTGTCTGATAAATAAAGAGATCTAAGTGAAAATGAGCACGACTGGTTGTTTTCTATATTCCTCCCAAATATATAAAGTAGGTTATATATTAATATTTAGGGCAATAGCCGGCAAAAGCTGTTCTGCCTTCATCTTATCAGGGATATGAAAAATAGATTCTTATACCTACCCGATATGCACATAAAATTTCATAAGAATCGGTACAGCCGTTACGGTGGAGTATTTATTATAAGTGACATTGTGACACGAGAATTTAACATATAAATTAGAATACTAAATAAATATATTGATTTAAACACTAAATTAAAATAAATATTTTCTACCAATATAGTCTAGTAAAGATTCACAAATTGATATTGAAATTAATTAAAATTGTGCTTATTATCGCGATGTGTATACAGTTCTTCACTTTTAATAGTTCATTTCATTTAAGACTAGCCACGCCCCCCCCGCGGTTTCACCCGCGTCAAGTCCGTATCCCGAAGGAATATCGGGATAAAAAGTTGCCTTTGTGTTATTCCACTTGTCCAGCTATCTACGTACCAAATTTCATTGCAATCGGTTCAGTAGTTTTTGCGTGAAAGAGTAACAAACATACACATCTTTACTAACTTTCGCGTCTACAATATTAGTAGGATAGGATAGGATTACGTTTCATTTCACTGTATTGTTAAGTTTTAAAAATGTAAGAGTATGTACGTGTTTTGATATAATATATTCACATTTAACCAGATAGATCTGCTAACTCGCTTCTGATTGGATGCGAATATAATATTTTTCTAAATAAAAACATCGCACTCATAAACGTCATAAAGGTCGCTATAAAGTTTTATAGCCCAGGCGCCTGGTTATTGTTTCGTTCGCCCCCATGTTATGATTTGTATAGTCTGAGAGCTGACGTTGGTTATGTTGAATTGTACTAAATACATATATTTTTGTAGATATACGGGGCAAATTCTTAAAAAACATGCGATTGTAAAGTATATTTTTCTCAGTAACTAGTAAAGATTAAAGATGTTTTAGTATATATATAGTAATGTTTTAATTATTTCTGAAATGTTAGAAAATTATTGCCATAATTTCTCACCACATTAGCAACAATAATAATAAAAAAACGAACTGTTAATACAAACTATCCCAAATTACTCTTTAATAGTTTACAATCTACTATTTAGTAGATAAATAACGTAAAAACTTCAGCTCTCGTACTCGCTCGATAAGTAAGAAGTTTTTCTTCTTTCTAGTCAAAACAGAGCAACACATAACTCTCATTTTAATAGAAATAGGAGAACTGGAAAGTGATATACCCAATTTTTTACCGTGGGAAATTATCTCATTAAAATGAAAGCGTGTGAAATCGAAGGTTAGAGCTATTAAGAATGTGATGGGTACATGCTTTATGAAATTGATGCTTCGTGTTTTACTGTTTAACTCTGCAAACACTTTCTCAAAAACTCTACTCTGATGGCTATTTGTTACCATTGCGAGATAACATACTGACCATTGCTATACAAACTTACTTCATGGACCTAAAAATTCCATTTAAATTTACGTGCAATTAAAAAAATCAAAGTGCGCGGTGCACCAATTGAGATCCCTAAATTAATAGCATAAAAAACAATGACGTAACAACTCAGCAGCTCTCGCATTGTTGCTCAGTCATTGTGTGAAGTAACTGCTAGCTACCGACGGCCATTGTTTGGAAATTCTTTTGTCTTTTGTTGACCATTTTTTTGCTTTTAGTTTTATTATAGTCGCAGCTTTGTTTTACGGATGTTTTTTTTTCTATTGTGAAAATTGAGGATTATCTGTGGTATTGCGTTATGGTTTGACGTATCAGTTGGCGCGCTCTTGCATTTGTTATCTGTGTAATTAATCTGTGAATAAAAATAGCATTTAAATGCTTTAAAAACAGGGAAGTACTGTAGGTACATTAATACTATAATTAATATATATTAAGTATTGGGTTATCAAACAGGATACCAGCAATCACAATTATTTTTCTTTTTCTCTTATCTTAACTTATCATAAAAATAAATGAATACTTCTTTAAGTAATTCCAAACTAACAGTTTCATGATTAATCAAATTTGTAACTAAACTCAAAAACTAATTATCTTATTAAATATCTAATTCAATAAACATTACGATATCAATAGGTGGTCCAACAACAAACCAATTAACAACCCACAAAAGGTCGATTTTCCTCACAGACTCGAAGTGACGCGGGCGCCAGGAATGCGCGGTGGCAGCTTCCGATTGATTCAATAACAACCAATAATGACTTGCGTGTTTGTTATTTCGTTTAGTGATACTTGCTTTATATTCTGTATTTAAAAAAAAAACGATTAAATATTGCCATGTAGAATTACATATTTACATACACAGAACAGAAATCAAAATTATTTTTTTTTAATACTAGCTGCGCCCCGCGGTTTCACCCGCGTAAGTAAGTATCCCGTAGGAATATCGAGATAAAAAGTTGCCTATATGTTCCAGTTGTCCAGCTACGTAACAAATTTCATTGCAATCGGTTCAGCAGGTTTTGCGTGAAAGAGAGAAACACATCCTTACAAACTTTCGCATTTATGATATTAGTAGGATTATAGTAGTAGGATAGGATGTATCCTGTATAATTGAATGAAATATAATTGAAATTGATTGAGGCTATCCCAAAAATAAGGCTTCAATAAATGTATGAAACGATGTACCGCGCACATGCTAACAACCTCCTAAACCTGAATCGGTTTACAAAAACCCAAGTATTTAGCATTCATGAACCCGACCCACACAACAAAGAATCTCCCAGAACACATAAACAGACACGAATAGAAATGGCTCGATCAAAGCGGAAAACCCAAGTTTTATGAATATTTATGGCACGGACGGGACGAGCAAAAAAGTGTTAGTAAGATTGAGTATTCACGGATACCTACGGACTTGATTAGAATCTTAATATTTAAGCCCAATATTGGTACATGCATTGGACATGTGTTCTTTATTGACGATTCTAATTATATTTCACTTATTTTTAAATATTTACATTTAAGTATTAAAAAGATTAGTATATGAATCAAAAGAACACTAAATAATGAGTTTATAATATTTAAAAAGAAAAAAGTTATAAAGTAATGACCAATCACTATTTTTATCTGACTTCTCAAAAACGAAGGAGGTTTTCGATGCGATTGTATTTATTACTGCATAAATCCTAAGCATTCAATCATTGGCATGATTCTTTAGTTGTTTTATAGGCAACTAGCTTTTCGCCCGCGGCTTCGCCCGCGTAGAATTCGCTTATATCGCGCGACATGGTAAGGAATATTTTCTTCACATTCAAAAGCATGGTTTGTTCTTTCCCACGTTTAGTTCCATCTTCATACCAAGTTTCGTCAAAATCGGTTTGACAATAACGAACTTTCATACAAACTTTCATCCCCTCTTTTAACCCTTTCTACCCTTTTTTCGCAATAAAAAGTATCCTATGTCCTTTCCTAAATTCAGTTCTATCTTTATACCAAATTTTATCAAAATCGGTTCAGTGGTTTAGGCGTGAAAGTGTAACAGACAGACAGACAGACAGAGTTACTTTCGCATTTATGATATTAGTAGGGACTAGTAGGGATAGTAGGGATGGTACCGGTAATGGTAATTGTAGTAATTTCAGAATCTGAAATCGAAGGTACCAGGGCCGGAGGCCCATATCCTTTTCCTTACCTTTCCCAGTCCTTTCCTTTATTCCTATCGCCAATCCTTTCTTAATCCCTTCCCAAAAACTCGGCAATCCGGCGTAAGTTCTGCCATGGACCGTATTCCTCTCCAAATGTATATGGGCGGTGGTAGCGCTTGCCATCAGGCGCCCCACCAGTTCCATTGCCGACTTTAACATAAAAAAAGAATAAAACCAGGGACGTCGGTACCCTTTTTTGAGCAAATTAATTATTTTTCTTTGTTATCAATCAGAAAAACCTTGTTTAGGCTAATGTATGCTTATCAAATTTTCCCACAGAAGTTTCAAAAGTTAATACCTATAAGTTAATATATATATACTAATATTATAAAGCTGAAGAGATTGTTTGTTTGGTTGAACTCGCTAATCTCAAGAACTACTTGGTCCGAATTGAAAGTCTTTCAGTATTAGATAGCCCAGTTATTGAAGAAGGCTTTAGGCTATATAACAACAGGTATAACAAGTAGTGGGTAAAACCGCGGGGCACAAGTGATTTAATGTAAAAATAAAGACTACGAAATTTTTAAAAAGTCAGATCCATCCTTTTTGGAATATAACTGAAAATAAAATTTATTTACCCACTACCAAAACCATGTAAAGTCATCAGGTCAGTCAGCAACCTAAAATTAGTATACTAAACTAATTAATACATGATACATTAATTTACAAGTACCAGTTATGTTTTCCTTAGGTATTTAAGTTTGTCGGTATTTACCGGGTGAAGCAATAACGTGGTAACAGGGTTGTCAAAACGATAATTTTAATTAATATTTAATACGCATCTAAAGTTAATGTTAATTTTTTTTTCGTTTTTGTATGTATGTTTTTAACGTTTTCATTTTTGAAAGTTTAGATTTTTATCTATACTTTTTGAAATATTTTCTGTCTTTATTTAATTTTATGTTTTGCTTTAAAAAACACAAAACACAACATCATTATAAGGGAAAGTAATATACACTTTGATATTTTCTTTCATATAATCCGAATAAAATTACATTTATGGCTAGAAATTTCTGTTTAATTTTGTGCAATACGCATAACATGACATGAAATAAACTCAAATTAGCAATTTATTATTTGTTTTTTTTTTCACGTTCTACCTTAATACAGATTTTCATATATCTGCTGTATGAATGACAATGAAACATTACAAATAGTTTTGTTCACCAAGAAACTATAGCCAAACTATAATGTCTATACTCTATATACTACTAGATATAAATCAAACAATAATGTATAAAATTCTACTCTAAAAATTCAATAAGTAGTTGGAAGCATGAACCGAGCGATCAGGCGGAAACGGTAATTAGCTTATGGATTCACTGCATCTCACAAGCACCTAATCCCATAATAGTATAAACCGTGGCTTAACTAGTAATCCCATCGCGACTCGTTTACGTAATACCTTCCGACTAGAGTACAAGCTCATTGTTTTATTGTGTACAAAATCACACTTTTAATTTTACGTGTAAATAAAGTTTAGTCATAATATTTTTGACTTCTATATACTAATACAATAACGCAACTACGCCTGTCCGCAAAAGAAAAAATCCTACTTTCTACGATTATTGCAGTACTATTTATTGATATATACAGAAAAACAGAAAAACAATCGATCAAATTCTTCCTGAAGTTAGGGCGTTCAACCAAACAAACAAACAAATTCTTCCGCTTTATAAAATGAGTATAGATTATAAACGCGATAACGTCTGTTTGCTACGATACGGTACATATTACTAGTTTCCGTCCGTGACCTTGTCCGCGTGCAAACATTCTTCATTCGTGCTCCCCTCCTATTGGTCTAAGCATGATAATATATAGCCTTCCTCAATAAATTGGCTGAAAGTATTGGAAGAATGAAGAAGCGGTGAAGCACTAAAGACGCATATATAGACTAACATAAAGTAGTATTAAACGATTAATTATTAATATTAATAGAAGAATCCAGAACAGTCCATAACATAAATGTGCTAACGCAATATGTCTGTCCGTTGATACGACTCAAAATAATATAGTAAATACATAGGTTATTCTATAGAAAATAAGGCTTTAATATGACAACAGTAATGCTGTATCATATCTCTTTGTCCAGCAAACACGCTGAGTAAATTGAACGAAGATAGGAATATATTGTTTGTTATTTGTACAGTTTTGTATTATAGAAATTTCTGAAATGTACCTATAATCCTATCCTACTAATATCCTACTAATATTATAAATGCGAAAGTTTGTAAGGATGTGTGTGCGTTTGTTGCTCTTTCACGCAAAAACTACTCAACCGATTGCAATGAAATTTGGTACGTAGACAGCTGGACAACTGGAATAACATATAGGCGACTTTTTATCCCGAAATTCATACGGGATACGGACTTACGCGGGTGAAACCGCGGGGCGTAGCTATATTTATCAAACGAAATTTTATTATAATCAGAATAAATTTATAGTATGTATGTAAAAACATTAATAAAAAGAAACGTGTTTATTATTCCCAAACGTTTTTAACTGATAAACTGATTGGCTAAGCGGTACAAAGGCAGAAATGTAGCTGAACCGTTATGCTAGGTTAATTAATAAAACTGATGAATTATACAAGTTGTGACAGCCCTACTCCGTTGCGAAATGGCTTCCTGAGTGAGTCACTACTGTTTGTGGAGTACGCATTGTCTATGCTTCTATAGACACTAGACACGAGGCAGACTGCAGTTTGTTCGTTTAACATTGTTTAATTGTCGCTATTTAATTGTAATTAACGAGGTTGTTTTGTGTAGCTGGTACAGTGCCTCCTTGGTACAGTGGTTAACGCGTGAGCTTAGAACCTAGGGGTCCTGGGTTCGATTCCCGGTGGCGACGCACAAAAAAAAAATGTCTCGGTCTGGCAGGACACAGAAGGCTGATCACCTACTTGTGCATAAAGAAAATCGATCAAAGAAACAGATGTATATCATCTGCCCCATACCCCACTAGGGGACACGGGACTTTTTTTTTGTGTATCTGTATCTTACAAATCTCACTAATATTATAGACGTGAATGTTTGTATGAATAGATGCTGGTTACTCTTTCAAGCGAAGGAACTTATCAGATAAGAATGAATTGCAGAGCAGATATCCTACTATCCTACTAATATTATAAATGCGAAAGTTTATAAGGATGTGTGTGTGTTTGTTGCTCTTTCTCGCAAAAACTACTGAACCGATTGCCATGAAATTTGGTACGTACACAGCTGGACAACTGGAATAACATATAAGCAACTTTTTATCCCAATATTAGACAGACAGATTTATATCTGGGACCACACCTATATAATGTATTAAATAAAGAATTAAAAATACTAAATATGTCTAGACACCAATGTAAAACAATAACAACAAATTGGCTGCTGTCTAAGGATTACTATTTTACAGAAAATATG